>NW_027437183.1:37673008-37713008 GCF_033239565.1 Halichoeres trimaculatus | reverse complement strand
CTGTGCTGAGGAGAGATGGAGTTTAGGCTCTGCTTCTTTAGACTTCAGGACTAAAAAGCAGATCCCCTAACACAATCAGTCTGTGGTATAAACGCTGCCCACAGGTCGTCTCTTTTCTTCTGCTGAGTTCCTTAGACCAGCTTCATAAAGCCTTGATCCACTCCTATCCTCACACACCAGGTGATCATCATCCAGGGACAGAGACCACCAGCATCATTTTCTGTGCTGAGTCATGGAAAGTATCATCCAATCAGCCTTCAACATCTAGCCTGGAATTACATACATCTGCCAGGTAAGTGTAAGTATGTGTGTGTGTGTGTGTGTGTGTGTGTGTGTGTGTGTGTGTGTGTGTGTGTGTGTGTGTGTGTGTGTGTGTGTGTGTGTGTGTGTGTGTGTGTGTGCGCGCGCGTGTGTGCGTGCGTGTGTGTGTGTGCGTGTGTGTGTGTGTGTGTGTGTGTGTGTGTGTGTGTATGTGTGTGTGTGTGTGTATGTGTGTTTACAGATGTTGCTGTGATGAGCAGATTCTTCGTGCATTAATATTTGATCAGTCAAACAGTCAGAACTTGGCAGGTCGGATAATTCTTCACAGCAGCTACACTCAGGGGTAACAACACACACACACACACACACACACACACACACACACACACACACACACACACACACACACACACACACACACACACGCGCACACACACACCACATGCTCTTGGTAGGAGAGGAGGCATCATGACATACAAATGGACCCAATCAGCGGTCAGATCCTTATGGGTTCACAGAGCCTGATGTGTGTGTGTGTGTGTGTGTGTGTGTGTGTGTGTGTGTGTGTGTGTGTGTGTGTGTGTGTGTGTGTGTGTGTGTGTGTGTGTTAAGTACTGTAAATACTCACCTCTGAACAAAATCACCATAGATCATGACATCATCATGCCGAAGTTGCAGCTGTCACATGAGGTGCAGTTAGGTACAATCAGAAACATGTGAACCTGACAATTATAGCACTTAATGTGTTGTATGTTCAGGAGAAATATACACATATAAAAATACTAATAATATACATAAAAACTGTTTTTGCCTTACCGCCAATTTTCTGAGGCCCCCCCTTGTGCTCCCTAGCGGCCTCCCTGGGAGCCACAGCCCCTGCTTTGAAAACCACTGATCCAGTACCCAAGGAATAAGCCATATGATGTGATGATGTCAATAAAAATGTTACATAATATAATATAATATAATATAATATAATATGATATAATATAATAAGAATAGAATAGAATAGAAAAATAAAGGGCTCTAATTTCGTGGCGCAGCGCAGGGGGCGCAAGCCTGGCTCACCCTGCACAGTGTTTATTTTGTGCGGCGCACCACCGTGCACTGCCAATTTGACAATTTGGTAGACTGTGCAGAGATGGGTGTGACGGTGCACCAGGGGGAAGTTGACGGTGTGCCGGGGGGGGGTGTCGGCAGATTCATGTTGGCGCAGTGACAATTTCGTGCCAAAAACAGTGCAGAAAATGCGCTGAAAGCTCACCAGCTCCAACCTGGTCTATTCTCGGCGCAAAGCGGAGGGCACCCTCCGCAGCTGTAATTTAGTGACAGGCGCACATGTACGCACATGTCATCAAAGCCTCAGAGGCAGGTTTCCAGAGTGTCAGGCACATTTTAATGCAATAAACAATCACAGCAATCACTATTTAATGTAACCGTCTGAACCAGCATATACATTTATATCTATATTAACTGTCCCGTCACATCTGATGTCAGATTAAAGCCGTTTGTCATAATGGAAAGTTAACCTGACGGCAGCTGGAAGTTTGATGCACATCTTACAATTAAACAATAAACAGCCTTAACATCTGATACTGAGTATATATCTGGTTCTCTCATTTCATTTAATTCAAAGAAAAGAGGGAGAGAAAAGACGAAGAAAAAAGAGACTAAATAAATGTATGTCACTCAGGATTTACCCGTGATTTCCCATATTTCTCTGTTTTAGTCTTTATTTTTAACGTGATCTAAAAAGATGGAGTACATTATTGTAAGGAGGATGAGGTGGAGACACCGTGAGAGTATACAGTATATCACCAAAGGTTCTGCTATTTGGTGAAGACAAACCAGGAGTGCAGGTGGATCAAAAGTATTCTGAATGGATAAGCCAGCTGTGTAACTGTCTCTTCATTTTGTACTCCTATTAATGACAAAGGAACAGAAAACATCTGTCCCGGGAGCTGGCCCACACGGTGACGTGCTTCGTGTCCTCCGATGCGTCCCGCTGTCCATTCTCCTGCTGCAGGGACAGCGGCTCTGACCGTCTCCACTACCGGGTCTTTCCAGCACAGTGTTTCTGTGGTGCTGGGGATCACTCAGACCAATCAGACACTGCGCCTCAGCTGCAGGGCATTTAAAGGTGAGGAGAAGCGCTCATTTGATTGGTGGAAACAGCGCTCGGCTGTGTTAAACCCACTCACGGCTTTTCTCCTCCCTCTCTGCCATTTGTGCGAAGGAAGGCGTGGATGTGCACCTCTGCGCTCCTCTGCGCTCCTCTGCGCTCCTCTGCGCCTTGACTGCACCTCTCTTGGCACTGCAGGAAACTAGCAAAGTGCACCAGTCACGCCCTATCTGCGTGGCGAAGGCCGGCGCAGGGCAGGTGCGCCTGCGCTTGCACCTGGTCTACGAAATTAGAGCCCAATATGTTACTCAGTTTAATGTAATATATTATATGATATAATATAACCTTCTATAGGATAATAGGATAATTATCCTTTCTTAATGTATGGTCAGTGTTGTTATGTAATATGAAGCTCATATACATCACAGTCATCTGACCAGTCACAGACTTCTGTCCTGGCCCTGTTTTGTTAAGGCTACCTGTGGGATGATTTATGGGTGGGTTTAGTTTGTGTTGGTGGGACAGCCACCCACTGTAGCACCAACCCAGCCTGTGTGCACATACTAAGGTGTTTAATGGGTTCATCCATAAAAATAATGACACACTGTCTGTTCTTCCTTCAGTCAGTGGGGCTCAGCTCAGCTCTTCAGCTCTTATCTCTCAGAGTTCAGGATGTGTCATCATTTCAGCCCAACCATCTGCTGGTGCTGAATGACAACACATCACCCTTTACAGTTTTGGTCACATGATCAGACAGGTTTCTTATACAATACAGTAACTTGTTTTTCACCTGAAACAATAGGTTTACACTCCACACCTTGTGGTCTTCAGTTTATCATGTCAGGGATCCACACAGAGGAGGGTACGTCTCTGCCTGACCCCTAAACCCAGCAGTCTGATCTAATCCAAAGACTTTCTGAAAGGTTTTAACACAGTGTTTACCCAAACTGCCACCTCTGTCGCAAAGATCGCCCAAATGTTTACATGTTCATTAATCCCCAGTTTCCCTTAATGCATCACGGACAGCGATGGAGCCGACACCACCCAGGAAGAAGAGTGTCTGAGAGGGGAGGATGGTCCTGTTTGGAGACGTGTCAGTCAGATGCGACGCCCACACCTGATGATTTCACGGCTCAGACATCCACAGGAGGAGGAAGAGGCAGGAGCAGAAAGCTGGGGGAGACAGGCGGACCAGCTCAGAGAACAAATGAGGAGAGTAAAGTGTTCCTGTCAGCCTGATTAATAGAAAAAACACATTAGATCCCTCCAAGGTTCTGCTCAGATTCTCCAGATAAATCAGGAACTGCCCTTCACGTGTAAAGGGTTCAGTTTCCATACGCTGTGTTCATAAACACTTCACACTCCACAGACTCAGACTGAGCTAAAGGTCTGAACGCTACCAGAAGTTTCATAAAAATATGTCGCCAAAGCCTTTTCTGCCATCCCCACCTGTGTGATCATTGATACAGTGATAATTTCACACACAGAGGTGGTGTGTTCTGTTTGTCCTCAGGTTTGTAAACTCTGTTAGCGTACAGATGACTCAGATATCATGTGAGTGAATCTGTGTGTGCTGCAGCTTTAAACCGTCCCTCTTCTTCCTCCCATAATAGCAGTATTACATCTTTCCAGTGACAGGCAGAAGTGATACACTGAAAACTGTAATTATAATGTCTAATTGGCATATTTTAATAGAATGAACTAAATTACCAGAGGCTCATGAAATAATTGAAAAAACAAAGCAATTATGGTGTACAGGCTCCTTTCAGTGTCATAATTGCAGGGCGTCTTGGCCTGACAGCAAACAGAATTAAAGTGGGCGGGGCTGGGGGCTTCACTTCCTGTCTGCTCAGCCAACTTCAGCGTCGTCTTCTTTTATGTGACGAGCAAAGAAAGGGCGAGAAGAGATGTGAAATTAACTGACAAAGCAGCTTTCTGTTGGCTGCTTCATTTCATGATTCCTGCGTGTCAGAGAGTCAGTCCTCCTCCATCCTGAAAACAACATGTGGTCCCTCTGCTGCTTCGCTTTCTTCACCCGACAAGCACAAACTCATACTGCTCACTTTGAGACAACTGAATCATTTATTGTCATTGTATTGCTTTGAATTTATGCGTTATCAATGTGTGTTCTCCTTTTTGGGTCAAATTATCTCTGAGTACTGTGACGGATGTACCATCAGTGGGGCCTGCTGGTTGGTGTGCTTTCTGTCTGTTTGTGTCTCTGCTGTGTGGGGTTTCACCCGGGCAGACAGGGCTCGTCTCTCAGGCGCAGGCTATTATAAGGCCCAGTCAAAAACCTTGGTGTAGCACCATTTCAGTGTTCTTGTTTGTGTTTGGTATTGGAACAATAAATCCTTTGAGAAAAGTAGTACTGGTCCATACATTTCTGTATTTTGACAGGCCTTGAGATCCTTTGGTCGGGACTTATGATTTACATTATTTCTATTTTTATTTACGAGGGTCAGAGCTGAAAAACAGTAAAGGTACTCTTGAAACCTCAAGGATTAGTCTTCTGTCTTTGTTTCTACCACTTTAACTCAAATTCCCTGCCCCAGCATACTTGAAGTCATCACAAAAGGCGCCTCAAAATTCAGCCCCATTGAAGTTTTATGTCTGCAGTCTATGTCTGTCCATTGCTGCATTCATCTTTCCCTCAATCCAGATTGGTCTCCCAGTTTTGCTGCTGAAAAACATCCTCACAGCATGATGCTGACACCACCATGCTTCACTGTAGGGATAGTATGGTCCAGGTGATGAGAGGTGCCTGGTTTCCTCCAAACATGACTTTTGGCATTCACGCCACAGAATTCAACCTTTGTCTCATCAGAGCAGAGGATTTGCTTTCTCCTGGTCTGAGAGTCCTTCCTCTGACTTCATGCTTGGTTTGAGCTCTAACATGCCTGTCCACATCAGGTCCAATCAATTTAGTTTACCACAGGTGGACTCCAACAAAGCTGTAGGAACATCTCAAGGAGGATCAGAGGAAACAACATTAGCTCAGTTTGAGCTTCATGGTAAAGGCTGGGAATGAAATCAAAGACTTTGTGATAAAATGTCTGAGACTTGTTCTGTTATGTAGTAAAGATGTTTCTGATTCTCATGCTTCTAATGAGCTGCTTTAGATAACACATCATCCTGACGAACTGGTAACCTGAAAGATCTTATCCCTGAGGACAAATAGTGGACTTTTTATATTTGTTTCTCTGTTTAAAAAAATGAAACTGATATTTGGAGGTTTATAAAACACAGAACAGAAAATGTTTGAACCTTAGAAAGAACATTTTATCTTTTTCACTCACACTGAGTTTACTTCCTGCTGTGGATCCCTGCTCCCTCTCTTCAGTTTCCTCTGTCTCTGAAACAGGCCGGTGCTCCGACTGGTCTATAGACCCCTTTAGGTGACACCTCAGCTCTGTTCATGCACAAAGACACAGTACTTGGCATCGGATTTAGAACCACACTATGTCCTCTTAATTTCTAGAGTGGCTCTGGGAGCTGGCAGCTCTCATTGCTGCTGAAAAGCTGCCAGTCAACAGATTTTCTCTAATTGGATGAGCCAGCTACAACACAAATACACTCTGAGTTATTGTGAACAGATAGAAGTATTGTCCTCGCAGTTTACAGTCTGAATGGTCTATTATTATACCTGACTTTTCCAAATCAAGCTGTGCTCTATGGATCAATGTGCCTGGTACAATCTGAATCAAGTGGTCTTGTCTCTGCTGGATCCAACTGCCAGCAGTCCTGGTCCAAGACTATGGGTATGATGTATTGTAAATCTGGTATGAAGGAAAGTCTAACAGGAAAAAAACAACCCTGAAGCTGATGAAAGTGGCAGGAAGTAAACATCAAGAGAGATGTGTTCAGTCTGTCAGCCTCACCTACCTAAAAAAGGGTATTCTGTTATCATGACCACTGGGGCGAGTGGTATCTAGCCCTCCGTCTTTGTATCTGGGATCTCCTGGTGAGTCTGCTCAGTTCAGACCTGATACTGAGAGGTCCTTCCCTTGTTCCTTGGGGTAAGACTGGTCCTGGTCTGGAACCCTTGCTCAGTGATCTCTCACACCTCTTGTGGTCCATCTGTGGCGCCTGTTGCACCCACTGATCAGTCCTTAATGCCGTGGTCCGTGTGGTCCATGTCAACCTTAAAATTTTTTCTAGTCCATGCTCAGTATAGTCTGGAGGAGTTGCCCATTGGTCCTTTTAATGGTGCTTGTATTGTGTTGGGTGGTCCTTGTCCAGTAGCATCTCATGGTCAGGACCACATACTGTATAAAACATGGACGAGGTCTCTGTGACGTCACCTACCTGTTCCTAATACAGTGAAATAAAGCCAATACATGGACGCTGCCACATTTGATGTGAGGCCGGCTGTGAGTTTCCTTTCGAACAGCCTGTCAGTCATGTGACCTGAGCTGTGTCTCTGACTGGACAATCAAACGATCCTAGTAACTCCTAAACCGCCAAGTTTAGAATCAAACAGTGTGTCCCGGTAGTAAAATCAGCATTTCAGACCCAAGCAGTTTTTTTAAACATGCTGTAAATATGTTTTTAATGCTGTAAAAGTCTGATTTTTGGCTGGATGTGTGCATGACTTCCTGTCTTTCTGCAGCCAGCCTCAAGTGGATTTTCGATGAACAGAAACTTTTAGCACTCCTATGTAGGAGCTATGAGTTCCTGTTGTCCACTTGATCCCTGAAGTTTGGACCGGTCCCCCAAAGGTCAATCCTGAGTCCCCCAAAGACCAAACCACTTTCTATAGTAATGCACCACTTGCTCTTTGTGGTCCATTAACAAGTCTGTGGTCAAGATCAGCTAACCAGGTCTGAGGGCCAATTGGATTTTTTGGTTTGGTCTTTCTCGTACATAGACCTACTTTGAACTTGAGGTGAATTTTCCTTTAAAGTATGAGTTAACCCTTCAGGTCCTGGCCTCTTTTTGGGTCAAAAAATGACATACTCAAACTGAAAAGAGTAAATCTCTGAATTTATGAGGTTTATTTGAATCCATCTGGTTTCGTAAAAAAGGTAACACTTGTGGAATTTGTTCAGAGGTGTCAGTATTGGTATATCAAAGAAATAACTCAATACTTTTTTAAGTCTTTGTTGCTTTTGTTGAGTCCATTTCACCAAGGACATCTGGACTTAGAGTACGCCTGTGTCTGTGACTGGCCAGTTTTACAGAATATCATCCAATGGACAGATACCATGGATGGGAATATGAAACAAAGTGGGGACCTGTTATTCAACAGGAAGCAGCAGTACTCTGTACAAAGTAAAGGAAGTTATGTTGACAAAACCAGAAGAGCAGGTGCTTAGTACAGGTGAGCTTCAGGACATTCCCTGCTCTGCACTCGACCAGTTGTTTTGTCATGTGGTTGTTGTTTCGTTCATTGGCTCCTCCTAGGTGTTGTGTGGTTCTTTGGTGTATTTGCACACTTCCTGGTGTCCGGACCAGTGGTCACTTGTCATGTTTGAATCTAAGAGAGTACATTTCACTTCTCTGTCATTAGTTCTGTGTCTGTTTGGAGTGGTTTGTAAGCAACTGTTTCTGGTGACAGGGTGAATAGAGGGTTTATAGTGAATGAATTTAAATGAGGAGTAGTTAGTTATGGTTTAAGTAATAAACCATTATGAAGAAGTAACTATCTATAAATGTAAAGTCTGGCCTGATGTAGATCGTCTCTGTCTCTGTGGAAGCAGGTATTTCTTTTATCGTGACTCCAGTCCTTCTGAAAGAACAGGTCTGTGCTCTCTGCAGGTCTCTGGAGGTTTTCACATGTCCACTGAGAGCCCTGTAATGCATTTGACCGGAGCAGACCTTCATGTAGGTCAGATGTTTCCAGGCATCTCTGCCCACTTTATCCACCCACAGGGACCCTCAGAGGGAGAGCCTCTGCTTGTCTTTCCCCCAAACCCTGCACTGCCCTTTCAGGCAAAGGTGACAACAACTGTGTCTAATTGTTTGGAAGGGAGCTGTGATTCAGGCCAACCCAGAGTATGGGGGTCACTACAAGGACCGGGGTCAGAGCTCTGCTGAAAGGACCTGGTGTGATGTGGAACAAGAGAAGCAGCTGGAGGAAACACTTTTTACCTTTCAACAATTCTAGGCTGTGTGTTTGTTTCCTCTGGTTTAAACACCTGGGGGGGGCATCTTTTCCTGATCTAGCTTCATTTAACCTGAGAGCCCACTGAGCTCTCATAACCCTGGTTATCATTATGTTAAATCAGACTAAACCTACTCTGAGCACATCCACAGTCTGCTATCAGAAACACTTTTATCAAACTCAGAGCCCTGAGGTTTGAAAACACAGAGAAGCCAAACTCTCAACCCACATTTCTCCTCTTTCCAGTAACCTGCTTGGATCCAGCTGTCTGTGAGCAGACAGTTTCTTCAGCAGGAACCTTTAGGGTCTGGCCCTCTTTGTGAAGGGGGTCAGTGACTGTCTTGTGGACAGCTGTCAGTCAGCAGTCTGAACCATGATGCTTTCTCTTTGAAGTGTTTCCAGTTCATCAACTAATCAGAGTGTGACTCCATTAGTTTACAGTATTCAGCTCTATCACTGGATTCAGATATAAAGACCAATAAACAGTTAACAAATGTATGCGTGTATACGCTGTTAGAAAAAAACATTCTGCATAAAAATAACATTATTTAACAGATTTTTTCCTAAATTATTACAATCAAACACCTTTAACATGGTGACAATGCAACGAGTTCTGCAGGAAAATACCATTATTTTGCAGAAAAAAATACTTTGTGTTGTGATGGTCTTTTGTAACTGAGTGAGGAGGGAACATAGTAAAAATGAGACCCTGCTGAAAATTACTGGATACATGGATCATGCCATGTGGCAGCTGGTCCGCACCGTGGAGCACAGACAGAGGTCTGCGTCATGGAGCACAGACATGCAGTCCCCCTTGTACAGCAGGGTCTCATATCCACAGTGGTTTCTCCTCACCCATGGTTACAAAATGCTGTCACAACTAAATGACTTTGCAATGAAATAACTGGGAAATAGGAAATTAAGGACACAAACTGATGGAGGACAAAGAAGCTCAACTGTCAGTGACCAGACCAGTGATGCAAAAGAGGAAAGTGTTTCCAGGCAAGGAGGAATGCGTCCTGTTTGGAGGTTTTTGGATTTTAAAACTCTGTCATTGATCAAAGAACAGTTCATTGTTAGGGCTTAGCCATTATTGCAACCATGAGTGAGGAGGGAACAGTATGCAGCTGCATACAGTACATAAAAGCTAACAAGATTAGCCTGCAAATTCCAGTTCAAAACATCAGGTTATCAGTATGGACATAAACCTTTATAAAAGAAGCTACAAATATGGCCACAAATAATTAATTTAATTTTACATCAATTTCACTGTGATTTAAGAGAGCAGAAAAGTTAAACAGGATTTTTTTCATTAAAAATTTTGAAATACTCATAGTGTATCATTATTGGCATAATACTTAAAAAAACATCAAGGATGTTATATATATATATATATATATATACATATATATAATTATTATTATTATTATTATTATTATTATTATTATTATTATTATTGTTATCATTAAAGCTGTAGCCTGTCGATCCTGTATTTGTCACAGAAATAAGCGAAAATAAATGTTCTTAGAGAGTCACCTAACATAACCCTCAGTACCCTGCTTGGGGCACCCCAGTCTAAAAAGTCTGGGCACACCCCTGCTTGCCACCTCATGGTGCCTTGTTGCATGTAGCCTATGTTATGTTGCTCTGCCCTTTAATGATGGATTTATGTTGAATGGAGGGTTCTCATCTCTCTTCTCCCCCTTTGTTGTTTACATTTTTGTCGCTGGCTGCTATTACACGTGAGCTGTCCACATGGTGAAAATGTGATGAATACACGACTTCCATCACTTCCTGAGATGCAAGTAGAAAAAAATCAGGCTTATTTTTTTTTACAAGAAAATGAAAAAATAGAAACATGGAGTGACTTGGATAGGTAACTTTAATCTGATCACTGGTTTAAGAAATGTGTTGGATTAGTCTTATCTGATGAGCAGATAAGCTGTGGTACCATTTGGCTGTCTTGTATTCAAGTCCTCTTTTTTCTGAAAAGTTTCATTTTTATTAGTTATACGGGATTAAAAACAAGGCTTTACATAATGTTAAATGAAGATTGACAGCTGCGATTCTCGTGTATTTTTTCGGGGATTGTAAAATATGTCTGGAGGTACAGTCAAGAGGTGATTAGACTCTTGAAAGAAAAAAAGAATATTATTTTCGTCACCCAGCTCCACTCAGATTCTCCCAGAATCCCTCACAGCCTCTACTGCCCAGACTCTGGCTGCACAACTGCTACAATGTCTGTGACGGGGTATTTTGGCTTCAAAACTGTACAATGATAAATGGTGGAGCCACGCTGTCCACTCTATATACAGTCTATGGTCGTTACTAAAAAAAATACTCAAATCAGAGTAAGGTGTTACTAAGCAGCGTGTTAGCGGCATCACTGGTTGTGAAACAGAGTCAGCTCACTGAGCGAGTGCTGCAGGCAGCAGCAGCAGCAGCAGCCTATAACTTACTGACTGCTGGTACTTAATATATAATGCAATATTCTACACTGTGCCATTTGTCATTTGAAGCGAGACACAGATTATGGCTCAGGGCAGTGCATCTGTCCTAGAGGCTGCTGGGAAATGGACTAAAAGCTCCTCCAGCTGAGCTGAGCCAATCACACGCTGAACCCTGGATCACCCTCACTCCTCCTCCTAAGCACTCTCGCCTCTCACACACACACACACACACACACACACACACACACACACACACACACACACACACACACACACATACACATCAACACACACTTGTGCTTTCTCTCTCTTAGCAGACGATCCGTCCATTTTTTCTTGTCTCTCTCTTTCTCAGTGCCCCCCCCCCGCCCTGACACACACACACACACACACACACACACACACACACACACACACACAAACACTCAGTGACTGGTGTCGTGCTGGTTTTCCCCTGCATACAGGAGTTAGCCATTTCCTCTCTGGTAGCTCAGCAGCCTGTCAGGGAGCCTGTCTGAGTCCTGAGTGTCCTCCTGGTCTCTGTAGCCTCTCCTCTCTGCGGGCAGTCCGGGCCTGGTGGGACTCTAAATGAACCATATTGACGTCCCACTGGGGCCGGTCTGGTTGCTTTGACAAATCCTCCCTGGCATTTATCAATCAAGCCGTCCACAGCGGAGAGGAGGACCTCTACACCCAGCTGGACCCTCCCAGGGAGAGAGGGAGAGCGTTTAGAGACGGGAATCAGTCGGTGCCCGGCGTGGCTGTCACTCCCCGCTCTAACAATTTATGCGCACGTGCCACAAATGAAAATGAGGGGGAGGCTGGGGAATTGTCAGCCTTCAATTGGCTGACATAAGTTACAAGCAAAATTTTAATTAGCCCTGAGGAGAGGGGTGATAATTCAGAGGGGCCCTGTTCTGTCAGGGGGCTTGTCCACATTGTGTTTCTTTATTGAGCAGGCATCTGGAGACCCCACAGGGCCCCACAGGGTCCACACAGGGTCCACACTGGGTCCTCACAGGAAACAACTACTTGTGACACACAATGAAGTGTAGGAACCTCCTTCACACTCAGAGCAGAGTGATCCTGGTCCTGAGGAGGCTCTGCAGGGACCTGCTGCATGCTGCTGCTCATCACACACACACACACACACACACACACACACACACACACACACACACACACACACACACACACACACACACACACACACACACACACACACACAAACCTAATGTTCATGCTCAGAGAAAAGAAATGTGTGATATTTTTTATGCACCTTGTTCTGACAGGAAGATGTTCATCTGCGTTATCCAGGATGGATCAACATAGACCTGCAGACCATAATCTATGCACACCTTCAGACTCCACCTTCAGACCCCTGCCTCTTCAGACCTTTACCGTCTCTTTAAAGATCAAAGTACGAAGTCCCACCTCAGGCTCCATGAGCTTTGGAGACCCTGTGCTGGTCTTGTAGGCTCCTCTGGATTGTAGCCATGGACGGCCTGCCACCATGGGCCTGTCAGATTCCAGCCGCTATGATTATACAGTTTCACCATCATCATCATCATCATCATCATCAACACTGTAATGCTGGACCGCTCTGTGTCTAAAATCTTAGCCTGGTCTGTCTAACATGAGTCTGGTCCTGCTGGTCCAGGTGGCTGGAGCTCTGTGAGGGATCAGGAGGTGAGAACATCAGACCTCGATGAAACTAGGCCCCATTTACTCAACAACGTTTCACCCCCCAATGCAAAAATGCAATGAAAAAAATGTTTGTTTACACGGAAACCCTGAGGGACTGAAAACACTGTAGTCAGCATTCCAGGCCTGTAGATGGCGCTATGACTGTCTTGTTCAGAAGCAGCCTTTGGTAGATCTCCACTGATGTAGAGTTGGGCCGATCATCTGGTGTACTGGTGAATACTAAGAGCAGAAGTGGAACAGCAGATGCACAATTTGTTAAAGACAGTCAGTAGATTGAGCAGCACAAGCTCAACATAGGAGTCCACAACAATCCTAACAACGGTACTTCTGCGCTTTACTCTAAAAGCGCTGTCGTGTAAACGGGCTCTGGGTTTGAAGTGTAGGAATGAGGACAGTTCCCCACAGTCTGTTTGAGCTCTGTGAACATCCCTCCTCCGTGAGTCCTGTGCCTGGGTTATGCTAATATTCCTCTGTGTGTGTATGTGTTTGTGTATGTATATGTGTGTGTGTGTCCTCTTTAACTCTGATTTGTTGCAGCTCGTCCACAAACAAAGACGTGTCTGTCACACAGAGTTTGGGGGAGCCGTGTCACCCTGTGGCACAAAGTAATCAGGATCATTAATATTTTACCGTTGGCCACGCCTCCTCCACTGTTATCCAATCTCAGCTCCCGCTCCGCTCGCCACTTTACACGGCCATTATTTATTTACTGATAAAGTAGGTGGCAGGGTAAACAACCTGCTGTGGGGCTGGGGGGCTGCTGGGCTGGGGGCGGGGGCTGGGGGGGGGCTGTTACTCAGAGAGGGAGGAGGGTTATTAGAGATCTGGCCTCTGGCCTCCCCTCATGCCTCTGGCATCTGTGGAGGGGGTGAAGGAGAGTCAGCTGAACACTAATGATGTTTTATGTCTGTGTGTGAGGGAGTAAATATTTATTTAACTGTTTATTCTTCAGGGTGAAGATCCAGGGAAAGGGACCAGATCCACTATCAGAACTCTTCCTGAGGGACTCTGTCTCACCTGGTCTAATCTTATTGGTCTCTGAACTCTGACCTCAAAGTCTGAATCTTTACTTTAAACTCAGGATTAGAAAGAATAAAATGCATGCTGCAGATTTCTTCAGTGTGTCAGGTATTTCTTCAGTTCCTGTATGGTTCCTGTCCACCTCTGGTTTACTCCAGGAGAATATGAACCTGTGCTTAAAGCAGCATCATGTTCAAGCTCCCTGACCTCACACGGGATTGAAGCAGAGGGAACCCTCTGGGTCTTCAAGGTATTCAGTGAAGGCCTAATAAAAAATATGAAAGAATTTTTGTACTCCTAAATAATTATTTTATTTTGTTTTATTTTGTTTATATTTATTTATTTTACTCAATGAAATCATAGCAATGAGTTTTATATTATTTTTATGAACTTGTCCTGGCAAACAATGGGTTAATATTACTAAATGGAAAATGGACCAATCACAATTTTTCTTTTGATGGTATCTGGGTAAATCAGTGACACATTCTGGCAGGCAGGGCCTCCAGTAACTGCAACGAATGCCTGTGTAACTCAAGCAAATGTGGACACAATTTGACAATGACAGCTGTTTTAGCCAATCATATTTTGTTAAGTTGTGGGCGGGATCATTTCCTGTCATCTTCCAGGAGTTTCGCCAATACTTAATGGATAAGCGCCTAGCTGTAGCTGTGAGTGAGTGAGGAGAAAAGAGAAGATCTAGTTGGCAGAACATGAAAAGAAATGGCGGAAAGAAACGGAGAAGACTGTGTGGTTGCTGGATTACTTAAAAATCCGTTTTCAAGGCTGTCTTTTCAAGAAAAGCTTGAAATTGCCCTGAAAGCTCACCAGCTCCAACCTGGTCTAACCTCAGCACAAAGCGGAGCGCACCCTCCGCAGCTGTAATTTGGTGACAAGCACACATGTGCGCACGTCTCAGAGGCAGGTTTCCAAAGTGTCAGGCACATTTTAATGCAATAAACAATCACAGTAATCACTATTTAATGTAACCGTCTGAACCAGCATATACATTTGTATCTATATTAACTGTCCCGTCACATCTGATGTCAGATTAAAGCCGTTTGTCATATTGGAAAGTTAACCTGACGGCAGCTGGAAGTTTGATGCACATCTTACAATTAAACAATAAACAGCCTCAACATCTGATACTGAGTATATATCTGGCTTCTCTCATTTCATTAAATTAAAAAAAAAAGGAGAAAAAAGACAGAGAAGAAAAGAGAGAAAATAAATGTTTGTTACTCTGGATGTACCTGTTATTTCCCATATTCCTCTGTTTTAGTCTTTATTTTTAACGTGATCTAAAAAAGATGGAGTACATTATTTTAAGGAGGATGAGGAGTAGACACAGGGAGAGTATACAGTATATCACCAAAGGTACGCACGATTTAAGCACAAATTTGTGCGTACGCACTGTTCGTGAATGAGGCCCATTGTGAGCATACTGATTGATTTTAAGTTGATTTTTTTCAATTTTATATCTTAATTTTTTAATTGTTTGAAGTTGTGTTAGGTATTGCAGCGTTCAGGCACATGATACATTTGTAATCCTGCAAAACTATCAATATACTGAACTTCCATGATACATGATTCTGGCTGTTTTCTTCTTTGTTTGTTTGTTTATTGCCATGTGTGGTCCCATGGTCCTCCTGAAGGCCCAGTGGCTGGGGCCATGGTTCGCCACTTGATTGAGGTCTAATCCTGCTCTGCTGGTAGCCCTTTGGTGCTGACCCAGCTCTTAGAAATAAAGAGGGACTGTTTGAATCCTGTTTCTCTCCCATCACAGTAAGAAGAGTTTACGTCTCTGTCTGTGTATCTGGCTCTTTAACGTGGTTAAAAGCAGTTTTATGTGTCAGCCACGTGTGAACACGTCTCCGTGTGTCTGATCCATGCAGACCGTCTGACCGTGACCTTTATTATCTGACAGCAAGAAGTTTAAAATGAGTCCTCCAAACACATAACTGCCTCTGCTTATCTTAATACCAAATAAATCACAGACTTTAGTCCAGGTTTTAAAACGATACCGCTTCATAAATGAGAGTTCAACAAAGTAAAACCGGCTGCATTTCCATAAATTTCCCTAATGGAGTAATCCCTCTCAGGATACTGCTGTATTTCTGCCTTTCATCCTGACCCCCTGATTTTCATATAAAAGTCTTTTTCAGAGCACTCACTGACTTGGCAGACGGTACAATGCTGCCACAGAGACCATGGATATTCATTTATGGTTTGATTTTCCTGCAGCTCTCAAAAAAACAATCCAGGTTTCAACATCAGAGGACAAACAACAGCTCAGAGGAAGCTGCTCAGACTGAGCATGCTCAGAAGGTCCACCCTGAAGGAAACCTTTTTAATTTCACTGACTCACAAAGGTCCTGCTGAAAAGCACCTCTCAGGTACATGCCTGGTGTTACAGAAAAATGGCATTAAAAGGCAAAGTGAAACAATGAGACAGGCATCCTGAGCTGTTCAATCAGATCTTAGAGGCCGTTTACATGACAATGGTTTTTGGATGAAACACAGAAGTATTGTTGCGTTTTGGCCTCTTGTTTACATGGAAACGGCGTTGTAGCCGACCTAAAATGCAAACTTTTGAAAACAGCCTTCAGAGTGGATTTTTTCTGAAACGCTGCCAACACTGTTGTTGTGTGATCAGTAAGCTGGCATCTTCAGTGGAAACGCTGATGTAACAATGATACTGGTTCACACCAGTACTGTTGTTATGATCGTCATGGTCTACCATGATGTGCTTGTGCTGCTCATTCTGCTGAATCTGCTGACTGTCTTTAACAAAATGAGCACCTGTTGGCTCGACTCTACTTAAGTGGAGATCTACCAAATACTGCTTCTGGACAAGACAGGTATAGCGCCAACTACAGGTCTTACATCTTTACTACAGCGTTTTCAGTCCCTTAGCATTTCCATCTAAATGCAGATTTTTTTTTCTTCACTTTACAAACAAAGATAAAAGCAAAATGAAACACAATCAAATAGATCAACAGCAAAAGCACACTAGGAGCCAAATCCCAGATAAAGTGACCTCTAGGGGGTCATATGTAGGGATGGGTATTGAATTGGGTACTATTTTTTTTTGGAACTTAATTTTCATTTAACACATATATTCACATACACAAATATCATTCAGGAGATGCTTTCACACTTAACAACAATAATACAGACAATACACAAAATCATTTTTACTTTTTCCATATTATTCTTTTTTTGTTTTGTTTTGTTTTTGTTTTTCAAAAGTTCATCTTACAGTTCTTAGTTGGACCTACTTAAAGGTCATTTTACTTGCCCCTGTACATGGTACTTGAACATACAACAACGTTAATTCCATTCACTGTAGTAAAATATTTAGCTGTACATATTAACATCATCCATATATTAATGTTGTCATTGTTATCAGAACTGTATCTTTCCAAAAAAGTACCACTAACTACATATCTTTGCCTATATGATGAACCTAAGTAGTCATCCCAATCTGTGCAAGTGTATTTAAGACTAAGATCAGTAAATGAAAATGAATGGAATAGTACCTGAAAATAAATACATAGATAATATAGAATTTAAAAAAAAGAAAGAAATACAAATAAATATAGAGGTACCTACAGAGGAATTGGGTACTTTTACAGGTGCAGACCAATTACCATCTGTAGTACTGATTCCCATAAAGTCAAACTGTACCATGTCTAGGTACCTGAACGCATCCCTGTGACTGTGAGGGAGTGGAAGAGTAGGTGATTTTCCATGCTGGACATGAACACAGCATTACAAGTTTATATACAGGGAAATGAATATGGCGAATTAAAAAAACTATGGGGTTTTTATTATTACACAAATTTGTATTTATCACACAAAAGTACCAAGAATTGGTACCGTTGAGTACCAATACTGATGACCAGGTACCGGGCATTGGTACCGTAGTTAAAATGTGAAAGGTACCCATCCCTGGTCAACTGTGCGCTAAAGGGCCCTCTCAGCTGCTCAAAACATAATAAACATGTCTAAATGGTCCTTAAAACACAACACGTAGCGCCCTACATAGAATGCACTGTATGTGTCTGTTTTTTTTTCTCTTCGCCCCGCCCTTAAAAAAGCGTGGGCAGGACACTGATCTAGATCATCTCCAGTGTTTTGTTCTGATCCGGATGGAGTGATGGATACACTGAATGAACTTTGCTAAGGTTGCAGACTGATCCCCAAGCTCCGCCTCTTTTCCTATGGCTCTGTGACGCAAATGACATAACATCTGCACTGTATGAAAAATAAGGTCCAAACATTGTTTCTGAAAGAGTTGCAGATGTCTTAATGAGCAGCCTGTGTTCAGGACCAAACCAGACCTGATCCCTCTGGTTTGTGACACACTCTCTGACGCTCTGACACAGAGGAGGGTTTCCTGAGGATGGGAGACGCGGCTCTTCCTGAGAGCAGAGCGAGGAGCCGACCTGAGCCAGCAGCAGAGCGTGGTGTGATGAAACATTAGCATGTGATGAGCCCAGAGGAACACGGCTGTAAAAAGAGGGAGGACCTGCTCATGTATTCTCTGGGGATGCTGAGGGAGGGGGGGCACACTGGTTAACTTGATTGTGGAGGCAGAGAGGAGTTTGGGGGGGGGGGCAGTCCAGCTGGAAAGGAAACAGATACGTACCCAGAAAATAACAGGTGCCCCTCCTCACCTCCATAACCTCAGCTGGTGCCACCCTGAACTCCGAACCCTGACTTGACCTTGTCTGTAAGGGCCCCTCTCCCTCTCTGCGTGGCCCCGCTGTCGCTCTGCCTCCCCTCCGTGAGTCTTCCTCAAAGAGCCTAACACACTCCAGCGCACAGAGAGGAGGAGGGGGCACAAATGTTACTGTAGCTGCTGTGGCGGAAACAATTTGAAAATGAATAATGCTCTCTGAGTCCCCAGAGGCACTTATTTCTTTCTCACTGCCCCCCCCTCTTCGGGGTGAGTCTGAATTAGCATAAAGGAACAAGCATAACAACAGCGCGTCTGAAAGAGCTAACCGGTGGGTGGATTAAGTGTGTCAGTGAATGGGGTTTTGTTGTAAATGATGGGGTGGGGTGAACTTCATCCCCATCTGGTCCTTTTAAAGACTACCTTGTAGTAATTACCCCCCAGACAGCATTGTGGAGGGCCCGGGCCGTCCGGCCAGGTGCCTGCGGGCCCTGCTGCGTCCGGCCTTTCAGCAGCACCACACGCTGCCCCTGGATAAATGGAGCCAAGGTCAGCACCTGATGTTTCAGACTTTTACTTCACAGCGCTTTAAACAAATCCAGAGCCGGGCCAGGCTGCGGCTTTAGAGGGAGAAGAAAGGAAGCAGTGAGGGGAGGTGTTCAGATCCTTTCCTGTTAACAAGTCCAGTCAAACTGCTCCTCAGGACGGAGAAATAACAAGCACTCCTCCTGAAGCTGTGCTGTAAGTGTTGCAGCACAGAGGAGGTGTTCTTCCTCTCTGTCAGCTTGCTCCTCCTCCTCCTCCTCCTCCTCCTCCTCCTCCTTCAGACAGGAGAGCGTCTGTCACCACTCTTGACCCTCTTAAGAAAGGGGACAGTCCAGAGAAAAGCTCTGATAAAACTCCTCAGGGGTTTTCCTCTCATCCTTCCTCTCTTTGATTTCCTGATGCTCATGACATGACAGGGGATTGATTTTATCCCGTAGTGTGACTGAGCACGGCACTTAGGACCCAGCGCCCTGAGCTGGGAGGAGACGCTTCGTGCTGCATACCCTGCTTCATGTGAACACCAGGTGAGGATCACTGTAATGCTCCATCCAGTCAACTTTAGGGAGGACCAGAAGTGTTCTGGATCTGTTGTCAAGTTTCTCACAAAGCTTACTTAAATTATTTCACTAAAACTAACAACTGATCAAAAACCAAAAGTGAGACTCTAAACCAGGGGTCTGCAACCTTTACTTTCATAGGAGTCATTTTGCCTCAGCTCACCTTGATTTAAGTCATTCTGAGCCACAAAATCTACTTTATCTTCACAATAAGACTATTAGTGTGTGCAATTCTATACAAAAATAAGATCTAGTAATTTAATGTCAAAAATAGTTTGAGGGTTTTTTTTTTTGTAACATTTATGAAATTGTACTGGATGAGTTATATTCTTTCTTATTTTATATAAATTAGCCAAAGATTTCAAAAGATGTTGAAATTTAAAAAATGCATACGTCTTAAAAATGTTGAAAACAAAAAAATTAAAGAAAATATTTATTGAAATCTCAAGAGTTTTAATTTTTTTGGAAATATGAATTGCATTAGTCTGCAAAATTTTGCAAAGTAGCCATCAAATTTTGAAATTTTAAAAATTTGCAAAAATGTTGAAAAATTAAAACTATGAAATTTGAAAAATATTTTTTGATTCACAAAATAAGATAATGTGAACATTTAAAAAAATGAAATTTAAAGAAATGATTAATAAAAAGTTTTTTTTTAATGCCAAATGGTTGTTTAAAAAATGAAATATCTAAAATGTGCAAAAAAAAAAAAAAAACTTTTAGAATGAAAAAAAAAAAAGTTTAAATTGAAAAAAATAAATGCTTCAAAAAATTGCTTTAGTTTCTAAAGTTTTGACAGAATACTTAAATTTGTTCTCATTTATTGATAAAATCCCTCAACTTATTATGTTGTTGTTTGGTAATGTCTGGTGGCATATCAATCATGTATATTAGCCAGCTTGTTGTTAGTTAAATTAATGCGTCTACACAGAATTAAAATCTGTACTTTCTTCCAAATTTGTCTTTTTGTAGATGTAGTTATCTTCCCAGCACTGTAAAACTTGAGGTTAGCTACAGCTGCATGGAAAGTTGGTGGGCTGTTGATGTTGTAGTGGTGGCAGGCTTTTTTGACAAATGGGATGAAGATTTAGTTCAACAAAATGTTAAGGTATGATTTTATTTCATGTCATTGTCTTTACTTATCAATACCCTCTGTAAGAAAAACAAAAATTCTTTATTGCAATAATATTTTTTAATGCTTTGAGCAGCCACTGCAAAGGAGTCAAAGAGCTGCATGAGGCTCCAGAGCCGCAGGTTGAAGACCCCTGGTCTAGATGGAAAAATACTGCAATTCCCTGAGTGTCCACATGAGTCTGTCTGCAGCAGTGGTTCATTCCTTATAGAGCTCTGTGTAACTTAAGCCCCGTTTCCACCAAGTGGACCAGTTTGGATCAGTACAGTTTGGTCCAGGTTGGGTCAGTCCTGTTTGTGTTTCCACAGATCAGTTTGTCTGGCACCCCAACAGAAGGGTACCAAAAAGTGGGGTGGTACGGGTTGGTAATTTGAGAACCTGTCCTGGTTTTAGTCAAAGGAAATGCCACAAAATGCTTCCTGTACTGAGATGAACTGAACGGCAGGGTGGAAACAGGGCTTAAGTCATTGAGACTGTGGCTTTCACAACCCTTTAGATCTGTGGTAATAACACAAAGGCATCATGTAATTCACATTGTGCCAACAGAATACTCCACACTTCAGAATTAACGCTAAACGTCCCCCACCCATCCAGCTTACCATCTGTGTGTGAAAGTTTGGTGTTCTGGAGATGCTGGTCTCCACAGTCACATTTAAAACAGGAGCAAACTGAACAAGGCTGCGGGTCTCTGTGGTGGATCACACTGGTATTTGGGTCATATGTGACATGCTTTGTGATCTGGACCCTGAGATGGAGCAGATGGTGGGGCAAATAACGCACAGGTCTTTGCACTGTTAAGCCATGTCCATACTTATCGGCGGATTTGCCTGGTTATGTGTGGACAAAAGTATTTATTTAGAAAGGAATGAGGGAAATTTCTGTTTTTGGAAATACCTGACTACCTGTGGACAAGGGCTACCACACAGAAATCCATTCCTATGAATGGAGCTCACTCAGCCCTCACTCCTGCCACGCCTCAGCTGTTGGTCCGAATTTGGCTCTAGAAAACCAACATGGCGGCTGCAAAATGCCACACTCAAGCTTAAGAAAGGCAGAGGACCAACCAGGGTGGGCATTGGAGTGGTTAGGGAGATAGGTAAGGAGATCAACAGATCTACTTTAGAAAAAACTTTCAGACCCAAAGAAACATGAGGTGGGACGAGAGTCCACAGCTTAGGTCTAGCTCCTGGTCCAGAATCTGTGTGGTGCCTCTAACCTTGATGGGTGTCCTTGTGAGGACAGAGCTGTTGATGGTTCTTAAAGAGTGCACTGTTGTCATGTGGAGGAAGCCTTCATCAATGACTGTGCTGATTTCAGCCCTGTGTGCTCCCAGTGGAGAGCAGGGGTTGTTCGCTCTGTCCCAGTTTGTGATTAGCAGAGCTCCCAGTAAACAATGGGTGCTTGACCTTTGCCTCTGACACACACAGAAGGTCCCTGAGCTCTCCTCAGCTATTCAGCTTTATTCATGAGAGAGAAGGAACAAATGCAGAGCACAGAGGGCCCTAACTGCGCTGCACCAGGCAATTACATGCATCTACATAGCACCGTGGGGTCAAGGCAACACGGCTGCATCGTGAGCTGCTCTGCTCGCTAAACTGCTCCAAGGTCTCATTCAGAGAACCAACAGGAGCTCAGAGTCTACAAACATGCTCATCTGCTGAAATTTATACAAAACAGGTTATATTGTGCATAGTTTACAGGGTAGGTATGGAATACAGAGTATATATAGAAAGCAACATACACCTGTGAGGCCATTTGATGTGAAGGAAGTTCCACGGTATTAAGCTAATCATGGGTTTCAAGCAGTATGTGACAGAAAAAAGGTTGCTGCTGCCAAAAAGCATCAAATGGAGCCAAGCCTTAGACAAGGTATGAGAACATGAGATGTTTCATCGTACTGTGAAGAAATGTGGGTAAATGGGTTCGTGCAGATAAAACAGGAAAGTTTCTGCCAGACAAGTTCATCAGACGAAGAGAGCAGCTGCTGAAACACCATTACAAAGCAGCAAACAGGTGTTTGAAGCTGTTAGAGCCTCTGGAGTCCTACAGACCTCTATGCGTAGGAACTCCAGAGGCTTGCACCCGAGCATGAACCTCCTGTTTGGCCACTCCTAACCAGTGTTCACCAGCAGAGACAGTCACAGTGGGCCCAGAAATACATGAAGACTCATTTTTGTCTCCTTCCCTGATGAGCGCTGCCCTGGATGGTCCCCATGAATGGAGTAGTGGATGTCCCAACAAAGATGTGATGCCTCTGATGCTTGTTGAACCTCTTAGAAAAAATCAAGGGTTGATTGAAATCTGGAGCTGCAAGAACTGGACCACTGCTTGATAGAACTTTCACATTCTCAGATGCAAACTGACAACCAAACAACCTTTGGGATCAGCGGGTCTGTTAAAGGAGCAGCAACAGATGCAACATTCCTGAAAAAGCTCGACAGCGACCAGCCTCACCAAGAAAATGCTGAAATTCAAGCTACAGTTGACATGGGAAGTTAAAGCTATGGATGACCACATCGTCCAAATAAGCCCAGCAGTTTACAACACCATAGGTACCTTGTCCACCAAATGCTGAAAGGTGACAGGTGTATTTCACAACCCAAAAGCTTGTGCTGGCAAACATCACCAGGGGCTACAGAAGCAGAAATCTCACATGCTGTGTCAGTGAGGGGACTTGACAGTAACCTTTGAGGTGGTCCAACTTGATGTCAGAAGTGGCAGATCCTTCCCTATCAATGCAGACCTCTACATGAGGAAGAGGGGAACAGTCTGGCTTTGTCAGGGACCTCTTACTAACATCAGTGGGGTGAGGGGGTGCCTTCAACCCAGTCTTTCCCAAACTCTTTACAGTAGGCTCGTAACTTGGTCTTAAAAGTCTCTAAGGCTCCCTGAGACTCCGAATGGGGAGCAGATGAGAAACAATGCTGGACAGACAACTGCTGTGTCACCTGGGTGAACACACAGGGCGTAAATTTGACTCTTGATCAGTTGGGATAATCCTTAAGAGACCATAAATAGTAATACACTTAATAAGATCTATAATAATACAGCGAAGGGGCGTGTCTTTGGGACACCAGAGGGCAGCACACATAATCATCACAGGAACTGGTTACCAGATTTGGTACGTGGAAGTGGACACACACACACACACACACACACACACACACACACACATATATATATATATATATATATATATATATATATATATATATATATATATATATATATATATATATATATATATATATATATATATATATATATATATATATATATATATATATATATATATATATATATATATGCAGTATTGATCTGAGCTACCCCTGGGGATCCTGAGAAGCAGCGGATGATGGAGAACTGGATCTGCTTTAGGTTTGCTGGTGCACTGAAGGCAGCTTGTTTACCTGAATCTTACAGGGACGTGACTGGCAGCCTGTCTACAAACAGACAGTGATGGGTCTATAGGCGGCCTCCTGTGAGCAGCAGCTTCTCTATTGATTGTTTATCAGAGCAGACGACTCCTCAGAGGAGGCCGAGTGTAAGGTGTCAGTAATCTGTTGAGACAAAGTGCAACCACTAAACACTCTGGATGTCCTGCTGCTCATCCTCACTATTCTCTGACCCACTGACATTCTCCACATGTTCAGTAATCAATCACAAATACAATACATACAGTAAAGAGCTGCACCTGTTACAGGAAAGGTTACTGTATAAAGACTCAATACCATACACAGGAAATCCATGGTTAACTCCAAAAGCACTCCCACCTGTTCTAAACTATAGAGCCTGAGAGCGGCTAAGACCCCAAACCACACCATGAAAATACACAATTAGGTAAACAATTTTTCAGTAGATCTGAACAAAACCTCTTCCTGGAACACAGACTAATGAACACAGTGGTAAAACAGTGACATGCAGTTGAGGACAGAGTGATGGTGGTAGGGATAGTGCAGTGGAGCACATAGTAGACATAGTGATGATGCAGTGATATGCAGTGAAGGACAGACTATTTGACATAGTGATGACTCAGTAACATGCAGTGGAAGAAAGACTGATGGTGGTAGGGATGATGCAGTGACATGCAGTGAAGAAGGGACTGATGGAGATAGTGATGATGCAGTGGCATGCAGTGAAGAAGATACTGATGGTAGAGTTGAAGCAGTGACATGCTGTGAAGGACAGACTATTTGACATAGTGATGACTCAGTGACATGCAGTAGAAGACAGAATGATGGTGGTAGGGATGATGCAGTGACATGCAGTGAAGGACAAACTATTTGACATAGTGATAAAACAGTGACATGCAGTTGAGGACAGAGTGATGGTGGTAGGGATGATGCAGTGGAGCACATAGTAGACATAGTGATGATGCAGTGACATGCAGTGGAAGACAGAATTATGGTGGTAGGGATGATGCAGTGACATGCAGTGAAGGACAGACTATTTGACATAGTGATGACTCAGTGACATGCAGTGGAAGACAGAGTGATGGTGGTTGAGTTGATGCAGTGACATGCAGTGGAGAACAGAGTGATGGTGGTAGAGTTGATGCAGTGACATGCAGTGGAGGACAGAGTGATAGTGGTAGAGTTGATGCAGTGACATGCAGTGGAGGACAGAGTTATAGTGGTAGAGTTGATGCAGTGACATGCAGTGGAGAACAGAGTGATGGTGGTAGAGTTGATGCAGTGACTTGCAATGGAGGACAGACTTGTGCTTGTAATTATCATGCAGTGAAATGCATTGGAGGACGGACTGATGCATGTAATGATAATGCAGTGACATGCATTGGAGGACAGACAGTTGGACATAGTGATGATGCAGTGACTTGCATTGGAGGCCGGACTGATGGACGTAGTGATGCAGTGACACACTGATAAGCATGCTTACATTAGTCCTGTAAGTCTCTACTGATTGGTGAATATTTACAGCCTGAAGACATCTCTCAGGGGACACAGAGCAGGACAGAGGGACAGAGGGAGGGGAGTGTCTCTGGGTCATAAATGTGTCAGGGAGTCTAAGGAGTGTGTAATTACTCTGCCTGAAACCATCATGAGTTTAGGAAACCATGATCAGGTCTATGAAGGCCCCTTCTTCAGACCACAGCACAGTGTCAGACTCTGAAGTGGATTATTGTAGATCATAGTGGAGTAGCATTTAACTCGTGAAATAATCTGACTTTAAGAATTTAATTTGAGAATGCCTATCTAATTTTTTTTTCTTGTTTGTGAAAAATGTGTTTTTCATAAATAATCCTGAAAAATTAAATAATGTTGTAATTTATATTTTTTTTATATTTTATTATTACTCATTTTAAACTCATGCATCATTTTTTCTTTTAATATTTTCAATTAAGACATCATTCTGGACTTGTGAGGTGAATGGGGTTTATATTCCATTATTTACTTAAATCAATACATAAACACTTGCTCAGTTTTCAGTGTTTGCAGTGTGATTGGCTTGTGGAGGAAACAGGACTTTGATCAAATCTGCATCATTATAATAATAATAATAATAATAATAATAATAATAATGATAATGATAATAATAATAATAATAATAATAATAATAATAATAATAATAATTATTATTATTATTATTATTATTATTATTATTGTTGTTGTTGTTGTTGTTGTTGTTGTTGTTGTTGTTGTTGTTGTTGTTGTTGTTGTTATTATTATTATTATTATTATTAATAATAATAATAATAATAATAATATTAATAATTATATTAATATTAATAATAATTTGTTTATTTATTTATTTATTCATTCATTTATTTATTTATTTATTAACACTCTTTATTTTGAAGTTTTCAAGCGCTATACAATATATCTTTACCTCCCTATACCTTCTTCACAAATGTATTTACCATACTCTTCACATTCTCATCCAAAATAACAAACACCTGGTGACATTTATTTATTAAGTCATTTCTGGTTAATCATTTGTCGCTCTTTAAAAAATAAAAAATTAAACAAAAATAAAAATATTGCTTTATGTAACAGTTGAGCTGTATTGTGCTGTACCAAGTAAAACAAAATGGAGTTGTGAATTTTATAGAAGTCATCCGTGTGTCTTTCAAAATCAACATATTAAATAATTCTTATTGCCCTTTTTTTCCAAAGGATGAAAAGTTGAAGTGAAGTTTTGGTAGTGCGTCCATACAGTATTCTCAATAAGGAAGAATTATGGATTATACATATATATTTTTTAAATCTCACTTCCTTTTTATTGATAGTCCAGGCTTTTATTTAAGCCTGTTTTCTTAAGTGAAGAAATAACAATAATTATGACTAGGCTTTTTTTCTTTAACCTTTTTCTAACAATTTTTCCATAGACTATACTAGACACAGGCTGAAAAACAGCTCATAATTAAAAAAGAAGACCAGGTTTTTAACTGAATCTATGTATATAAAGGGACAGAATATAACACATTTCAGCATGTACGTAGAGAATATATAAATGATGAAATGTGTTTGACATGTGTGTTTCAGCTTAAACTGAAGGGTTATAAATTTGTTTTTGTCGAGGACATTTTAATTTAGAGCTCAGCAAACTGACAAGACTTAGGGACCGTCTTCGAACATAGTTTGTGCCACATGATAAATCTTTCTTCTTTATGTCGACCCCCAGAGCCTCCATCAGTCTTCACCTAACAACTCTGTTCCTACAAGCCAGCATAAAATCCTGATTACACACTGACTGTCAGACATTTTAACCTCTGAACTGCACCCATCAGAGGACACACGCGCGCGCACACACACACACACACACACACACACACACACACACACACACACACACACACACACACACACACACACACACAAACACACACAGTGTCAGGGAGGACAAAGAGGCAGAGACGTGCTCTTTATTGATTGTGGGAGGGTGTTGGAAAGGTCTTTGGTCATGCCCTTACCAAAGGATACTAATTTGCTCGATCAAGTCTGTCAGAGTATCGACTGTGAGGCAGAGGAGGAGGAGTAGGAGGGAGGAGGGGGAGGAGGGGGGGAGGCAGGCTGCCTTTGTGCCCGGTCCAGCGGGGAGCTGGTCTGTGAAACAGGATTACCAGAGGTCAGGCAGCCAGTGAAAGGATTTCCATCACTTTCTGGGGCTGATACAAAAAGGGGGCGGGGCCACAGCAGTGTGATTGAGATGTTGGAGACTAGAGGGGAGGGGTCACTGCTGCAGCAGCTCTGCCCCGCCCACATGCAGATTTCAGCCTGTTACTGTGTTTGTTTCAGCGTGACAGACGCACAGCAGGAGCCGCTGTCTACTCTTAATGTATTCATCCTTCACCCCTTCATGTCCCTGTTTCCATCCCAGTCTGTGAGCCCCAGCACCACCCAGAGCACACACATAACACACATAACACACACACGGCTCTGTTTCCACAGACCCTTAGGAAGAGTTTAGAGTGGCAACGATAACGTGACCTTAATTCTGCTTGAAATTTATTTTTCCCCATTGTCTAATGCAATGTTCGATCAGCAGCTACAGGTAACCAGGAAAATAAGGATATCATAACAATATTCTGTAGATATGTGGAACTTTGGGTTAAACAAACAAAAATACTCCTTTAGAAATTAACAATAAAAACAAAAATAATCCAAGTATCAGTGTTTCATTTTATCTTTAGCCTGTTAGTTGCCACAGATACTGAAAAAACATACAACAAAGTCTTAAAGAAATAAATAAACAAATAAACAAACAAATAAATAAATACAATTTACAATTTTTCACTTTTTTCCCTCTGCAGTGAGATTAACCCAGTCAGTCTTGGCCTTCAACATGCTCACTGAGATCTGGATGAACGTCTGAGGTGGATGTGGCTGTAGAGAGGACAGCTGAGAGGTGATCCTCAGCGATGGAGAATCTGTTTTGCTGAACTTCGTCACTTGTTGCTGTTCACATGCAGGGCGCACAAGTGCATCCATATGGAAATAATCCAGCGCAGTTGCACGGCCTGCACAGCATTTTTTTTTTTTAATTTATGATTTACCGACAGGATCACCCAAAAGGCTGGATCTGGTTCAGACCTTTAACAGACAGGCAGAGGAGAGCTCAGAGCAGTAGCCACTGACAGGGTCACATCACAGTTTAAATCTCCTAACAGTGCAGGTAATGCTAACTGCTGGGTATTTTGGAAGAACATCCGTGTGACCCCAGTTTTTCATGTGCAGGTTGGTTGGTGTGGACTCTCCTTTATCAGCTGGTTGCTGCAGAGATGGCAGCTTTGATCAGCTGTTCAGAATGGATTGAATAGAGTTGATTCTAATACTGATCATTATAGAGAATAAGAATAATAGTTGTTCATTTTAAGCTCTGCTGACGTCTTATTTTTGGGTCACAGAGAGGATAAAAAATCCTGACAGGAGCTTGGACTCTTTGAACACCAAACCTTCCAGAGGAGATTATTTAAAATGTCTCTGTCACATGACATGACTTCAACAAGTTAACTCTTCAAAGCCTGACTCATCAAAAAGCTGGCATTTAAAAGAAAAAAAAGTTACTTTATATTGTGTAACATAATATCGTGTTATGTTATATTGGGGCGCAGATGGCCCAGTGGTTTGGGTTGCTCCCCATGAGGTTTGCCTCAGAGCGGGGGGCCCGGGTTCAGCCTGTGGCCTGTTTACTGCATGTCACTTTGTAAAGATTTTGCTAAATCTGTGTTGTGTCAGTACAGAAAACACTTAATTTCAACAAAAATGAGTAACAGTTCAAATGTCAGTCCTACCACATTTTTCTAAAAAAAAAAAAAAAGAAAAGAAAAGAAAAGAAAAGAAAAATTAAATGATTTTATTGAAAGGAAAAGGAAAAAAAGTTTTGTGGATTATTTCAACAGAGCAGGCCTGAAACATAACTTTTGCTGTTTGCTGCTGATTAATAATCCTCAAAGGAGTGTGATAGAGCCCAAGACGTGAATTGTGAGAAAGACCAGAAATGTAAAAGAATATAAAAGAACTGAAAATGCAGAAACTGACCCCAAATATAATTCAAAATGTTAATAACTGATCCAAAATCCAAAAAACACTAAATGTAACCTTTAAAAAAATAATACTAAGATGTAGTTAAAACCCAAATTTAAAAAAAGCAGTAACTGACCCAACATGTATAGAAGAATAAAATAATGAGAAAAAACACTAGAAATGTAGTGAAACCAATGTATAAAAAACTCAAAATGCAGTAACTGACACAAAATGTAAAAAAAAATAAAATAAAATAAAAATAGTCCAGAAATGACATTAAGAAAATGAATAAAACTCAAAAAGCACTAACTGGCCCAAAATGTAACAATAACCCAACATGTAAAATAAATTAAATTAAAAAAAAAACAGAAATGTAGTTTAAAAAAATAAAAATAAAAAGTAATAAAACTTCAAAAGCAGTAACTGGCCCAAAATGTAAAAACGACCTAACATGTTAAAAAAAAAAAAAAAAAAAAAAAAGACTAGAAATGTAGTAAAAGGAATGTAATCAAACTCAAAATGCAGTAACTTACCTAATCTGTAACAAAAATGCTGTCTGTCCTGAAGTCCTAAAATGTAATCAAATAATGTGATCACACCCAAAATGTAATAACAACCCAAAATGAATGAAGAGTTAGGGAAAAGAAAAAATGTTAAACGATCTCAGCCAACAACATGCTAACTTTTTGATTAATTTTAATTGCATTAATAATTTAACGTTTTGGGCTCAGCACCTTTTGTTACATTATTGACCATTTAATAAATTTCTTGTTGTAAGATTGGTAGCTGTTACAAATCGTCTCTTATCTTAAAGTTTTAGCAGATTTTTCAGGAAATTGTGTATTATGTCAGTGAGACAGGGCTCTTTGAAACTCTTGTATCTAATAAGATCGTTTAGTTATTAAAGGTTCAGTCTCTGATTGTTGCTACAGGTCTGATCCCTGCAGACAGCCTCTGTCACACCGCTGAACAAACAGGAGGCACATTCAGAGTCCCAAAACCTCCAGACCACATGAAACCCTACCCCAGCATCTGAGGAGACCACAGACACACACACACACAAACTGTGGAAACACTCCTCTCTATGCTCTCTGCAAACAGACAATTAGCTTTTATAGACAGTGACTCTGTGACACTGTGTTTGTGTTTGTGTGTGTGTGTGTGTGTGTGTGTGTGTGTGTGTGTGTGTGTGTGTGTGTGTGTGTGTGTGTGTGTGTGTGTGTGTGTGTGTGTGTGTGTGTGTGTGTGTGTGCAGCTTGTATAGGTGGGACATCTGCTGAGGTTTGAGTCCTGGATGAGGACCAGGACCTGCACCTTTTCATCCTGATCACATAGGTATTTAGCTCAGGGCCAGGCTTGTGTGTGTGTGTGTGTGTGTGTGTGTGTGTGTGTGTGTGTGTGTGTGTGTGTGTGTGTGTGTGTGTGTGTGTGTGTGTGTGTGTGTGTGTGTGTGTGTGTGTGTTTGTTTTATGTCAGAGCAGGTGTTTCACCATCATTAGTGACTCCATTACGACCTGGGCTCTAAGTAGAAGACAAACACAGGCCCTGCGTCTCTTCTCAATGGAACCATCTGGTGGCAGGGATGAAAAATGGCCGCTGTTTGTGCGTGCTGTTTGTGCGCCCTGTTTGCCCACGCTGGTGTAATTGTGTTTGAGAGGAGAGCGTCAGATAGCAGACGGCTGGAGCTGGAGTGCTCTGGCTTTTATAGAATGTTTCTAACGTCTTTGTCTGCTCGGCCGTCGTGCTGCTGTGTGTATTCAGAGCTGGACAGGAGGACGCTCCGCTCCTAATGTCTGCTTCGTTTCTCAGAAATGTTTTCTGAGGACGCTCAATAAATTTCACACTCACCCTGCACACTGAGTCCCTGTTTCAGCCACACCACACAGGCTGCTATCTGCTTCTTCACACACACCACGGCCTGCTGCTGAATACCTGTGTTTGAGATAATAATGATGTCTGCTTCTGGTTTGTTCACAGACCGAGCCTGAACCACTCTGAAAACTCCTTCTGAAATAATCAGAAAATAGAATTTTTTAATCACTCAGGTCTTTAGAAAGCTGTTTCAATAATAAAATGGCTGTTTAATCTGTTCCATATTCCACTTTCTTTCTGCTTTTGTGTTAAATTTCTGGCCTCATAATACTTTTAATGACTCGGGACTCTTTTATATTTCTCAGCTTCTCTGGTGAGTTTAGGATTTGAAAGATTTGAGGTGAACTAGGGAGACATGGATTAAAGAGCGTCTCTGTTTGTTAGAGATGCTTGTAAAGGTTTCAAAACAAAGCACTGTGACAGAGGGACTGAAATGTTCAGTGTTCACATACACTCTGAGAAAACATGCTCACACACACTGATGTGTTTGATGCTTAAACACAGAGGGATGTGATGAGTGTTGATTTCTGATCCAGGGAACAGATCCAACACCTAGGAGGAGACACACACACACACACACTTAGAGATGAAAACATGATCAGTGTTTTTATTTGGATCAAACTTTACAGAGAAATAAACATTAATTTACAGAAACTGTTATTTACGAGTCTTATGTGTGCACTCATTTTGTTGTTTGTTTTGTTTGTTTGCAAGTTTTTTTGTGTGTGTTTGTTTGTTTGCATAATTGTTCATTTGTTTGTGTTTTTGAATTTATTTGCAAGTTTGTTGATTTTTTTTGTTTGTTTGCAAAAATGCTTGTTAGTTTAAAAAAATGTGTTTTAGAATGTTTATTTTATTTTTTAATTTTTTTTATGTTTTTTGCATCTTTATTTGCATTTTGTTTGTTTGTATGTACTTGTGATTGTTTTTGCTTATTTGTTTGCATTTTTGTTTATGATTGTTTTTGTGTTTGTATGTTTGTTTTTCTCTGTTATTGTTTGCGCTGGTGGGTTTTTTGTATTAGATTGATTGTGTTTATGTGGGTGTTTTGTGTTTGTTCATTATTTTGTTTGTTTTGTGTTTGTTTGTTTGTTTGTTTGTTTGTTTGTTTGTTTGTTTGTTTGTTTGTTTGTTTGTTTGTTTGTTTGTTTGTTTGTTTGTGTTGGGTGTTTGCTGACCTGCAGTGTGTTGTCCTAGCCCCTCCCCCTCCTCTGGTGTGTGTTGATAATTACTGCAAACACTGAGCTGCTCCCTCTACACATAATTAGGCCTCTGATGCTAATTACTGTGTTAGTTATTAACGACTCATTAAACAATTACAGTCAGCGTGGATGCTATGCTAATGAGTTTCACATGAAACATGTGGAGTCCTCAGGTGAGGGACACACTCTGCTGTGTGTGAGCTCCTGAACCTGACCAGCTCTTCCTCAGGTCAGTGGAACAGTACAGGAGCATTTCAGGAACATTTCAGGAGCATTTCAGGAACATTTCAGGAGCATTTCAGGAACATTTCAGGAGCATTTCAGGAACATTTCAGGAACATTTCAGGAGCATTTCAGGAACATTTCAGGAGCATTTCAGGAACATTTCAGGAGCATTTCAGGAACATTTCAGGAGCATTTCAGGAACATTTCAGGAGCATTTCAGGAACATTTCAGGAACATTTCAGGAGCATTTCAGGAACATTTCAGGAACATTTCAGGAGCATTTCAGGGACATTTCAGGAGCATATCAGGAATATTTCAGGAACATTTCAGGAAAATTTCAGGAACATTTCAGGAGCATTTCAGGAACATTTCAGGAGCATTTCAGGGACATTTCAGGAGCATATCAGGAATATTTCAGGAGCATTTCAGGAACAATGCAGGAATGTCTGGGGGCTCAGGGCTCAGTGCTAAGTCCATCATTGTTCATTCTCTTCATGAACAACATTTCTTATTTGAAGATGGAACCTCTTTTGCTGTGGGGATAACTTAGAACAACCTTTGGATGCAGTGGCTGCTGAATAAAGGAACTGAAGAGTTGATCTGACTTAAATAAACTCACATAAAAATCAGAACAAAACCAGGATCATAATACTTGGAAATAATTCAAAAAACAGACTTGTGATGGATAATGTAGAGACAGAGACACTCAAGGAAATAAAATTCCTTGGAGTCAAAATTGACAGCAAATTATCCTGAGAGTCACATTAACAATACATTACTGCCAAAATAGCTATAAACCAGTCATCACTATTAACCTTTTACTGTTCCTCCATCCTCCCATACATCACCTGCTGCGTGGAAGTGTGGGTAACACATAAAAAACAAACACAGAAACAACAGAGAACCATCAAACCCCCTCTTCTTTAAACTGGAAGCACTGAAACTCAGGGACTTGGTCAACCTCAAGCAAATCAGAAGAAGTTACCACAGGGCATCTAATAGCTGTTTCACAGTAAGGAAAAAAAGACAATCTCAGAGGATAATGCTCAAACACACTACTACTTATGAATCTTATGAATCTTTGTTTTGTTTTCTCTTTTTTTTCATTAGTTTGTTTGTTTTTTCTGTAAAGCTGTTTGAATACAGAAATGAATGAATGAATGAATGTTTCAAGAACATTGCAGGAACAATGCAGGAATGATACTGAAAATGTAAAGGAACATTATGGAACCCTTACATGAACACAATGGCATAGTACAGATTCATAACAGTAACAACACAGGAATATTACAGGACATTAAAAGAACATATCAGGAATATCACTGGATTATTTAAGGAAAATTTCATGAATATTACAGAAACATTAAAGGAAAATTCAAGGGATTTTACAAGAAAATTATAGGAACATTACAGAAACAATGCAGGAACATTTCAAGAACATCAAAGGCAACATTACAAAAATATTAGAGAAACATTACAGAAACAGTACAGGAATATTACAGAACCCTTTCAAGAACACAATGGCATTATACAGATTTACAACAGGAACAACACGGGAATATTACAGGAACATTAAAGTAACATTACAGAAAAATTACAGAAATTATAGGAACATTACAGAAATATTACAGTAACATTAAAGGAATATTACAGGAATATCACAGAAAATTACAGGAATATCACATGAATATTACAGAAATATTAAAGGAAAATTTCCAGAATATAACAGGAACATTAAATGAAAATGAAAGGGATTTTACTGGAAAATTAAAGGAACACTACAGAAACAATGCAGGAAAATTTCAAGAACATCAAAGGCAACATTACAGAAATATTACAGGAACATTACAGAAACAGTACAGGAGTATTACAGAACCCTTTCAAGAACACAATGGCATTAAACAGATTTACAACAGGAACAACACAGGAATATTACAGGAACATTAGAGGAAAATTACAGGAATATTACAGGAACATTAAAGGAAAATTACAGAAATATTACAGGAACATTAAAGTGACATTAAAGAAAAAATACAGAAATTACAGGAACATTACAGAAATATTACAGGAACATTATAGGAACATTATAGAAATATTACAGGAACAATAAAGGACCATTACAAGAATATAACAGGAATATTACAGAAAATTACAGGTATATCACATGAATATTAGAGAAATATTAAAGGAAAATTTCAGGAACATTACAGGAACATTAAAGGAAAATTAAAGGGATTTTACTAGAAAATTAAAGGAACATTACATAAACAATGCAGGATCATTTCAAGAACATCAAAGGCAACATTACAGGAATATTACAAGAATATTACAATGACATTTAAGAAACAGTGCAGGAATATTACAGAACCCTTACAAGAACTTCAATGGCATATTATAGATTTATATCAGGAACAACACAGGAATATTACAGCAACATTAAAGGAACATTTCAGAATTATTACAGGAACATTAAACAAATATACAGGAAGAATGCAGGAACATTACAGGAATGTTACAGGAACATTAAAGGAATATTCAAGGAACATTACAGGAATATTACAGAACCTTTATAAGAAAATTATGGAAACATGTTTTAGCTGCAGTTGGAATAATGTGACGCAGGTGATGGTGCTTTAATGGAAGCAGCACACACACACACACACACACACACACACACACACACACACACACACACACACACACACACACACACACACACACACACACACACACACACACACACACACACACACACACCCTATGAGAGTCCTTTTCATGTGTCCTGTAGCAGAAAGCAGAAATTAATCTGCAGATAAACTCAGAGAGACATGAGACAGGCTGCAGCCTCTCTGCTCACATGAGGTGTGGCCTGCTTCACTGAGCCAGAGCACAGTGTGTGTGTGTGTGTGTGTGTGTGTGTGTGTGTGTGTGTGTGTGTGTGTGTGTGTGTGTGTGTGTGTGTGTGTGTGTGTGTGTGTTTACTTCCTGCAGTCCTCCTCAGACTTTGGTCAAATTGATGGATGTGTCCTCCTCCTCCTCCTTCTCCTCCTGCTGGATCTCTGCTCTTCTTTCTGCCGCAGCATTATGGGTGGTTATAAAATATTAATATGAGAGTGCATTTAGCGGAGAGCGGCTCGTTGGGGTATTCTCCTGTGACTCCACATTCAGGTCACAGGGGAGCGTCTGCCTGTTTCTCTGCTGCCTGATTTACTCTAAATGCAACATTAAAGATGCTCCTCTCTGCTCCTGCAGGCCACACACACATCAGCCTGTCAGCCCCCCTCCTCTCATATATACATCTGTGTAAGTGTGTGTGTTTATGTTTATGATCACATGTAGACAGAGAGAGTGTGTGTGTGTGTGCCTTTGTGTGTGTTTGTCCGTGCAGCTGCTCAGACCCGTGCAGAGCTGCTCCTCAAACACTGATTGTTGTGGACGGGGTGTCATTCCTGGTTAAAACATGAGACAGACAGCGTCTTCCTCAGAGACACACACACAAACACAAACACACACACGCAGTCATAGAGGAGCACAGGAGAAACTTTAGACCCAAATAAGACAGAGCGTGCTCAGTGAGTGACTCTGGAACTGCAAACATTATGGTCAGAGTATTTACGACAAATGGAGAAGGACCATGGGATGGAGAGCAGCAGAGCGCCTGCAGCTCCTCATGTGATCTTTTATTCATGGCGTTTTGGAGCAGGCTGTAAAGATTTACACCGCTCTGTAGGCACTCAGTCAGGGATATTTCAGGAGCTGTGTTTTTACACTTGTACAAACTTCTGTTGTGTGTAAACACTGTACACTGAGCCTCTTTTATTCCCTCGTTGTCAAACTCAGAGCTACAAAGACCGATAAATCAGCTGATAGCGTCTGCTGGAGGAGCTCACGCAGCACGGGACTCTGGCCCAGGAGGTCTCCAGTCCTGTGTGAAACACAGAATCGATGTTGAGTCATGTTTCAGCACACAGCTTGATGTTTGCTCGTCTGTGACCACAGAGTGATTTTTCCTGAGCTCTCATGGAGCGCTGTGAGTGTGAAGAGATGCACAGAGACATGTAGGCATATTTACAAACCTTTCACAGAGCTACGACAGAGCTACGACGCAGAGCTACGACGCAGAGCTATGACGCAGAGCTAAGACGCAGAGCTACGACAGAGCTAAAACGCAGAGCTACGACGCAGAGCTACGATGCAGAGCTACGATGCAGAGCTACGACGCAGAGCTGCAACACAGAGCTACGACAGAGCTACGTCACAGAGCTACGACACAGAGCTACGTCGCAGAGCTACGACGCAGAGCTTCGACGCAGAGCTACGACACAGAGCTACGACACAGAGCTTACACACAGAGCTAACACACAGAGCAAACACGCAGAGCTAACACACAGAGCTAGCATGCAGAGCTAACACACAGAGCTTACACACAGAGCTAACACACAGAGCTAACATGCAGAGCTAACACGCAGACAACATGCAGTCATGTTATATAGAAGTAATCTATTTAAAGGTATTAGGAGCAGAAATGCTTTTTTTTTTTTTAACCTTTCACTGGTTGAGTTAAGTGTTTTTCCCATCAATCTTGTCACCTTTCGTCATCTTTGTATTTGGAGTGGATCATTACTTTGTATGGTTCATTTGTTGGTCGTGGACCCCAATCTGTTTTTTTCTTCAGTGATATTTTTACTACTTTTCTCCTGTGTTTGTCTGGAGATCCTACATGTAACCATGGCTGCATTGTTTACATGTGAAATCATCTGTTAGCAGTCTGTATCATGCCAATGCTAACTGGTGCAAGGCCTGATGTTTCCCCACAAGGTGAGGATGGCATGCTAGTTCCCAGGTGTGAGCTCAGAAGTGACGACATCGACCTGTCTTTCCATCTATCATCATTGGGAACATAAGATCTATCTCCAATAAGATGGACGAGCTAGCTGTGCTAACCCAGCAACAGAGGGAATACCAGAAGGCAGAGTAGCATCATGCTTTTCGTTGACGTAGCTAACGGAGCTAACACCAATACCACATTAGAAGAACTTTGCCTGCTGTGAGCAGACAAGATCCAGGAGACAGAGACTGAACAGACTGATGAAGAAGCTCAGTACTGGACCCTGTGGAGGTGGAGGCCTCTTCTGCTCCTGAATGCTGCTGTGACTCCTGAATTTCCCCTTGGGGATAAATAAAGTATCTTCTATTCTATTCTATTCTTTTCTATTCTATTCTATTCTATTCTATTCTATTCTATTCTATTCTATTCCATTTTAAAAGAATCCCCCATTAAATATTTGTTTTATTATTTTTATTATCATTATAATTTTATTTTATTTATTTTTTTTGTTTGCATTTTCTGATGGCCAAGAAATTGGGTGATCAAAATATGTTAAATACGGAAGCCCTAAAAAATCGTTATCAAATTTATTGTACCTTTTTTTGTGTGATTGTTTTTTTTTTCCTTTCTAGATAATGACTTTGACTCCGCTTCCTTTCCAGATCTCAACTTGTTTTTCATGTGATCAAAAAAAAACTTTTCTTTTTTTTTTCTGAGACTATGAGATAATCTTCAATTAATCTGAAAATCAAATCATTTATCAGCTTTGCTTTTAGAAGAAGAAGAATGGGGAAGGGTTCCTTCAGCGTCATTACACAATTATACAATGAAATTGACGAAGCTCCCCTTTATAATGCAGAAAAAAACAACAAAAAAACATCCTGCATTGAGGTGAGATGTGCAGTGTGCAGATGTGTATATGCATTTATAGGGGGGTGTATATACAAATATATTATGTGCATATTTCACTGTTATATATAAATTTTAAAAAAAGTCTATAACATGACACGCCAACTGCTGGCTAACCAGAGCCATCAACCTCCATTCAGATTTTTACATTTTAAAGAGTTACATTATTACCTCTGAATCACAAGGAGCAGTTTGTTTCTGGATACTAAGTCAAAAAAGGGTCCAGAGCTCAACAGGAAAAACAAGCAAAAGAAGAAAAAAAAATTGTTATCTTGAAAAAACTGAGCAAATAGCTAAACCCTTTAGGGCCTGATGAAGCTTCATCTGGAAGGTTTGTCACTAATGCTATTATTGTTATCATTATTATTATTATTATTTTATTTATTTTTTTTGTATATTTGAAATTACCCAAACCAAATATCAAAATGAACCCGAAGCTTAAAAGGTTTACCATATTGTTTTGACAGTGAGCACTAAACCACAGCAGGAAAGATACAATCTAAAACACATAAAAGTCAATTACATTTTTATCTCTATGATTACTCATTTAAAGGTTCGCCAAACACTCACGGTTTTTAAAAACATAATTTTCCGTGTGTTATTTTATGGCCCAGGCTTTTCAGATATGTCCACCTGTTCAGAGCGGATCCTGTTCATCTGTGGATTTGATTGGATTTTTATTTATCTCAAACATTTGCAAACCGTGAGTAGAAAAATAGGTTTCACAATTTGTTGCCCAAGAGCAGCTATGTTACATTAATCCAAAGTCTTTTAACAATGAGAGCCACAAACAAGAAAAAAAAAAGAATACATAAATAAATAGATTAGCATACCTGTAATGTTGGAGAAGGGACAGCAGGAGGCTAAAAGCTTATATGAACCTGCCCTCACCCCTACCTGTTCTCTTCAAGGTGCACACCTCCTCCAGCTCTCCTTCTTTTCTGTGACGCTGAGTCTGAGCTGATACCAGAAGGTTTCCCATCGTCTCTGCTGGGTTTCATGTATGAAAATGAAATGTGACCTGCTGTTTACATCTCCTCTGTGGGCTGTAAAAGCTTCCTGTGTGTGAGGGGACTCTGTGTCTCTGGCCATTGTTCATGGAGTTGTGTGTTGTGCTGTGTTGGTGAGAGGCTCAGTCTGTTAGATACATGGCTTTAAACCAGAGACTGTTAGCTTGTGCTGTTAGCCTCCAGAAGCTAATGCTGCTGATGTTTCTGACACAGCTGCTTCTCAGAGATGACCCTCCATTTGACTGGTATCAGGCCCTGTCACTGAGAAACACCCAGGCCCTGAGGTCTGAGGCCCTGAGGTCTGAGGTGGACTGAGACCTGTGGTCACCAGCGTCAGGCTGAGCTCCTGGTCCGTCCACAGGCCGTGCAGTCTGAGCTCCTGGCCATG
>NW_027437183.1:37423008-37670508 GCF_033239565.1 Halichoeres trimaculatus | reverse complement strand
GGGTCAGAGGTCACAGAGACACGCTCGTGTGAAAGGCGGAGGGCGGCCGGCCAAGGCCGCCGTCTTCTTGGGATCAGACTTCCCCGTCGCTGTGGGCGCAGCGTTCAGGGGGCGGGGATGAGTCAGAGCTGCCGAACAAAGATGGGAGATACCAGGGGCTGCTGTTAGCTGCAACACACTCCGTACACACACACACACACTCTGCTCACACACAGAGAGTGCTAAAATACACACTATACAAACACAGGAGCTGCTGCTAGCTGTACACACACACACACACACACACACACACACACACACACACACACACACACACACACAGACACTCTGCACACACACACACTCTGCTCACACATACAGTACTAAAATACACACTATACAAACACAGGGGCTGCTGCTAGCTGTACACACACACACACACTCTGCACATAAACACTCTGTACAAACACACCCTGCTAAGACACACACTTTGCTTAAGCACACTGTGCTAAGACACTATCAGCTAAACACACTCTGCTCAAACACACTTTGCACAAACACAGTCTGTACACATGCATACACACAGCCAAAAACACACTCTGCACAAACACACTCTGATAAAAACACACTCTGCTCCTACACACACTGCACAAACACACTGTGCTCCCACACCAACTTTTCTAGAACACAATCTGCAAAAACACACTTTGCAAATACACACTCTGCTCCTGCACATAGGCTGCAAAAACTAACTTTGCACACAGACACTTTTCTAAAACTCACTTTGCACAAAAAAAACTGCACAAACACAAACTTCTGGAACACACTCTGTTAAAACACACTCTTTTTAAACACTCTTTGCACAAACACAATCTGCTACAACATGCACTGCACAAACACACTCTGCAGGAACGCAATCTGCTACTACATGTTCTGCACAAACACACTCTTCTCACACACACACACACATACCCTTCTAAAACACACTGCAAAAACACACTCTGCTGAAACACACTCTTTTTAAACAGACTATGCAAAAACAAACTCTGCACACACACTTGCTGCACAAACACAATCTTCTAAAACACACTCTGCAAAAACACCTTGGATTAAACACATTGTGTGTGCACACACTCTGCACACACTCATACACTCTGCACACACACATACACTCTCTGTTCCTTTTAGCAGAAACTTGAGCCAAACTCTAAGAGTTTGTGTTTCAGTCAGGGATGAGGACCTCAGCCGCAGTACTTCCCTCAGTTTGTCCACAGGGGGCGCCGCAGAGGGCTGAAGACGAACATTTACAGAACTTACCTTCCAAACCTGTCTCCTCAGAGACTTTCACCCAAGCCTGCTCCTTTTCAAAATTTTCAACTCGAGCAAAGAGGCGTCTAGGGCGAATCTGCGTCTAAACACGTTTTTGCATTGGATTTGTACGTAATCTCGCAGCAAGTTCGCATTTGGTGTGGCCGTACCATTGGAGAACTGGTCCAGAGCTGAAGAATCCTGAGCTGACAGCTGATCGCAGCCTAAATGAAGCTCTGACAGAGCTGACATGCCTGCTGTCGTCTGTTCTGCTCGGTTACTGAAATATTACTCAGAGAAAATATTGATTTAACAGAAAAACTCTTTGTGGACAAAGAGAGCCGTTTAATGTTGTTTGACGAGCAAATGTTGACTCTGCAGAGAGCACATTCAGACATCCTGCAGCGAGCTGATGAACACGCCGTCTGACAGCTCTCATGGAAACACAAAAACACGCCTGTTTGCTCGTTTTAGCGGGAGCAGGCATTGATAATGAGAGCTATTTACACTCTTCTCCAAACTTCCTTTCTGTCTCCTCTCGTCTCTGAAGGGCCCTTCAGCTCTGGCTGCTGGCTGAGATGAAGAATGGAGGCTTCCTGAAGGTCTGCTGCAGCTCTTTTCTCCATGCCTGACTTTAAATCCTCTCTGAGCCCCAGACCTCAGGGTGCTGAAGGGTGACATCCTCTGTGAGTCTGGACACTCTGGGTGAGAGGACGAGGACAGCTCCTCCTACAGGCTTTTTCAGGGGTTTAAATGAAGCCTGTTTCTATCCCAGCCATCTGCACGGTCTGTGCTGAAGCAGGGACCTGACAGAGGGCTGTTGGTGCCTGTATGTTCTGCAGGTGTGTCAGAGCTCACAGCACGTCTTTTAGTCTGTTTATACCTCGAAGTGATGCGTTCAGGAATGCTCAGAAGAAACAGTGATGATGAAGAAGAGCTTCTGTAGGAGGGAGCTGGAGTCATCAGAAAGGCCTTTAGTCTCTGAACTCCATGGAGGGTGACAGCTGTGTTGGACAGAGCGTGAGTCATCAGAGAGGGGAGTCTAGGTCTGTTTTGAATGACTTGGTGTTTAACCCACAGGTCAGGATAAGACCACAGGATAAGGAGATATGAAGGTTATCAAAGGGCATATTGCAGGTTAAAGCAATGGTCTACGATTTGGAAGCTTTGTACATCTTAATAATATCGGTAATAGGGCTGTAATGGTCCTATGGTCCAATCTACACAATATAAAGACCAAAAAGAATGAAAAAAATCCATTCAGTATATCCGCTGCAAAGCTGCATACTAGTTGACCAATCCGAACCATGCATGGTATGCGTGGTTCAGATAGGTATGTGAGTCCATCCAATCCATCTCCCTTGCTTCGCACCGTCATGCCCATGGTCCCACCTCGTCCTTCCCCACTACCCCTTTCACGTCAGCTAGCTGCTCAGCTACCGAGGCATCATGGAGCCAGAGATGACGACTGACGCTGAGACAGCTGAGTTTCTGTTGAGCAGTGAAACACTTAGTTTGACCTTTCAGGCGGAAAAATGATCACTTTCTCCAATTTCTTAACCAGCGGCCATGGATCCAACACAATCACAAACATTTCTCCCCCACGTCACAGTGCCTCACCACCACAACAAGTGCCTTGCTGTATCCACAAAAGAAATAAGTGTGATCATACCAGCTGTCTGTTCAGCTCTTGGATTTTGGTCCACACACAGCTCAGTAGATAGCTTGATGAAAAACCCGAAATGATCTGACCTGCTCACATTGACCATCTCCTTTCCTCCTGCTTGATTCGACACAGCTGAGCAATTAACGTGCACACGAACCAGCTGACTGGACTGGTGCGCTCGCCCCAACAGTTACACATAGGGCTAAACACAAACTAATTAGCTTTAACAGTGGATACTACTACTCCCTCTGTAGCCGATACCGGAGGGTTGGATACAGGTGCCTACCTGCTCTGGTGAGTGCTTCCTTAAAAACCACAGAAATCTTAGACGGAGTTTGGCTGTGTTGTGTGTGTCACGGGGAAACCGAGGCTGTGCTTCACATATCAGCTGGCAAACAGCTGTTTGCCGCAACAGGTAATGACTTTGTTTACCACAGTGGGAGATGTCAGCTGAATAACTCTGGTTAGTCTGTACCTGTACTGGCTAATGACTGAACGCTGCTGGTTGGAACAGTTTTGGCTCTGTCAATGGATTTTAGCATAAGTTAGCCACACATCTTTAGCATTGTAAACAGATCGTAGACCATAGCTTTAATTCTTTTTTAATTAACACTTAACATTGTCTCATTATGGCAGTAGAATAAGTCAATTATTGGTTTTAAATGTTAGTCATCAAAAAGGCACAAAATTAGAGGAAGAAGTGGCTGTTTTCAGTATAGCTGTTTAAAATGCTCTTTTTTTATACATGGCATCATGTGGCGCAACAATTGGGACTTCAGCTCTGCTTTGAGTTAATGTAAATAATAGGTGATAGTGAGTGAGATCGGGCACTTCAGGTCTTTTTTATCGTGTTTCTTCCAAAGTATTATTTAATTTGACTGTTCATTAAGATGATTCGGATGTGTTTGGATGGACTACCAGCTTAACAGGACATCAAGTCCACTTTTTCGGACTCTGTGAGTCAGCTTTCATGCTCGGATTTGTTTTGTGCAGCTGACAAGACGGGGCTTTATTTCTGTACAGGTCACAAGTTGTCCAGTTGTCTGTGGTGCCCATTTATCAACAGGAAGATTAATATGATGGAGTCTGTTTTATAAAGTCTATATATATATATGGAGTTCAGGATGGGGTACCGGAGCCAGGTCTGGGTGAGACTGACGCGGCAGCTGCCCTGTCAGACAACTACTGCTTTACCAGCGGCAGCAGCAGCTCCTAGCCTGGCTCCCAGGGACAGACGTAAACAAGGATTTGTCAGAGATTCAGCCCGAGATTCAACCCAATGGAAACATGAGCTACGTACCGTAGCAAAGTCTTGGTTTTCTGACCCTAGATCAGTGGATAGACCTCAGTCAGACCTCTCTGTCTTTCTCTTATAGGCGTTATCATGACGGCTCAAAGCGCATTGCTTCATGATCAGCACTTACACGTACCACTTATTTTTGAAGTCAGTGTATCTGATTTCAAACTTTAAATATGTTGATGTGAACACAGCGTTAGGCTACATATTGCTAGCTAACAGTGCTAACTCACCGGGACACCTGCTCCGTTCTCCTCTGGTTCTCCTCACACCGCAACTCCACAGATCTCCTATGGTCATTATTCCTCCTTATCCCGCCCTGTTACCGGTCTCCATCTTTCCTAACAGGCTCATAATTATAACCCTGAGGACCATTATATGGATAGGAATACAGATTTTCTTCCTCTTCATTGACAGGAGTGACAGACTCTTTGAAGAGCAGGAGCAGAAGAAAACAAAAAAAAGGCTCATAAAGTGCATGTTTTCTCCACCAGAGAGGGCATTTCATCATATGTCATATACACCCACTGACAGAGAACATGGTTACTTTGGGATTTACATTTATAGATATTACAATTTCGTTGCTAGGCGCTGCCCAAGTAGCTGCCTGTTGCAGCAGCTCTCTCTTCTTTGTCCGTTTCTTGTAATTTTTTTCGTCTCTTTTTCGTCATCTTTGTATTTGGAGTGGATCATTACTTTGTATGGCTCATTGTTGGTCACGGACACCAAACTTTTTGTGTCTTCAGTGATATTTTTACTACTTTTTCTCCTGTGTTTGTCTGGAGATCCTACATGTAACCATGGCTGCATTGTTTACATGTGAAATTAGCTGTTAGCAGCCTGTAGCATGTCAATGCTAACTGGTGTAGGGCTTGATGATTTCCCTCAAGATGAGGAGGAGGAGGTGAGGATGACGTGCTGGTTCTCAGGTGTGAGCTGAGAGGTGACGACGTGGACCTGTCCTTCCATCCATCGTTGTTGGGAACGATGGGATGGACGAGCTAGCCGTGCTAGCCCAGCAGCAGAGGGGCTGCCGGAGGGCAGAGTGGCATCGTGCTGTTCACGGACGTGGTTGACGGAGCTGACATCGGACGCCAGCGCCACATTGGAGGAGCTTCGCCTGCTGTGAGCAGACAGGATCCAGGAGACAGAGACTGAACAGACTTCTGGGGAGACTCAGTCCTGGACCCTGTGGAGGTGGAGACTGGCTGGGCTGGAGAGTGGTGGACGAGATGTCGTCATCTATTTTCTTATGGACCTTTTTGCACTTTCTACACACTTTCTTACTTTTGTTTTCTTAGATGCTGCTGTGACTCCTGAATTTCCCCTCGGAGATAAATAAAGTATTTTCTGTTCTATATCTTAACCAGCCAGGGGCAGTTTAGCATGTCTTGCTGACCTGTAGTGCACTTAGCTGTGTTTAGCTTACAAAAAGGCACTGTAGTGCGCATTTTGGCTCCAAAGAGGGCACTCCAGCACTTCAGAATTGAGCTACCTGCACACTACTGGACTTCCTCATATTGGACCTCATCTTACACCGTAGCACAACTAACTGTTGTTACTGTATCTTTGTCCTCGTTTGTGGATAGGTAAGTCCACGTGTAAGCCCTCTGAACCACACTTGAAATGCTGTCGTAATTATTGAAGGCTTTTAAGTGTTTTTTTGCAACAAGACGTAAAAATCCAATGGGTCATTGCTGACACCAGGGGCTGGCCTCTCAGGGCTCTGACTACCTGTGACCTCTGCTACAGTTTAGCCCAAGCCTGTGAGACAGAGACCTGGGTAAAGCAGGGTTTGGTTTTGAACCTTTACAGATCGATGAGCCAAAGAAAACACAGAGTCATTCAGTCTGAATTATTGACACTTCGTCAACAGAGAGACGACTTCACAACTGACCATGAGATTTCACCTGAACAGACTGACCGGCTTTAAGAATCGAAGACCTGCTTCTTATCAGCCAATCAAATGGCTCGTTTTCTATGATGTCACATTAACAAACTGGTAAACACTAGCCGCCCCGTCTACAGCTCAGCCAGGTATACGTAGATCAGTGCTTCCTGTGGCGCTCAGCCTGACACCTCAAATACACCAGATACGTCTGCAGTAGAGGCTGAATTCCCGTGGGGTTCCCAGGATGGGAGTCAGCTTTACTATTAATCATGGGACTGACACAGAAGAGGATAAAAAATTAACGGGAGCAGATGGGAGCAAGAACCAATCAGGAAGATAAAATATAACATGTGACATGTGCTGCCATTTTGTTGTTCAGTTCTAATAAGTCTACACTGTAGCGAAAAGAACTACACTTTTCAGGAGCCAACGGTAATGTAAAAAAGAATGGGGAGAAAATAAATCAAAGATGATGTGTTTCCTAAAAATTAAAGGAAGGGTTAAAAATGGGAGCTGTACAGGAGTGGGGTGGGAGTGGGAATCATTTGGAGTCACAGACCGAGGAGTTCCTGCTCTTCCTACTCCATTGATAAGTCTCTCTTCATTCATGTTGGGCTGTAAAACCTCAAACTTGTTGACTCCTGGTCTAGCTCTGCTCATTATGTTCATTTTTTGTTGAAGTCAAGCTAAATATGAACACCCTCTATTTTATTTTGGAAGTCTCTGGGTCTTTTTAGGTAGTTTCTGGTCATGACTTCCTGTCCAGCTCGATCTTTCGTACGGTGAGTTTTTACGTTACAGCTCCATGTACATCAAAAATGGGATGGCTGCGTGTCACCTGCAACACGACGCACCAGCCACGCAGACAGACTGCTACAGAACAGATCCAGTGTAAGTTGACAGACCGTGTGTGTGTGTGTGTGTGTGTGTGTGTGTGTGTGTGTGTGTGTGTGTGTGTGTGTGTGTGTGTGTGTGTGCAAACCAACAGCATCAATTAGTGTTTGATGAATATGAGTTAATGAGCAGCTCCCAGTGAAAGAGCTCCCACACACTCCACATAATGACTGTTAGTGGCCCTGTGTGTGTGTGTTTACAGCGCTGTGAGAAGCAGCACGTAAACACTATTGTTAGAGCTGCTCTCAGCACCAGCACAGGCTGTCAAACACGCTGTGTGTTATTATTACTCATAAACAATCAGCTGCTGCAGCGCAGGCGGCTGAGGCCTGCTCGTACAGAGACAGACTGATCACAGAGGAGTTCATCCTCAGTCTGAAGAAGAACACGTGGGACCTCTCAGACCAGGCCCAGGAGCTCAGAGTACAGCTGCTGCTCCTCCGAGTCATAAGAGGAGATTCAGACAACACCCTTCATAAGTCTTTACATCCAACCACCAGATGCCCGTACATGGGACCACCTGAGGGACCATATACCCCACCTGGTCTGGGGAGGATTCTCTTGGCATACTTGCCAACCTCGAGACCTCAGAATTAGGGAGATTTTCAGGGGGGGTGCTGCTTTGCCGCAGCCTTGTGCTTCTCCGACCCTTGATGTGTTGTGATACCCGTTCGGCCACCGTGTTCAATCGAAAAGTCAGATCTACAAAATGTGCATGTAGCATATCCCGTCCCCTTCGAGCTGTCACAGATAAACAGCAATTCTCTTTTCCACTCATTCTGGAATTTACACGAGTACTTTCTCTTCTTACTCATTTCTTCTTCTGCTTCTTCTTCTTCTTCTTCTTCTGTTCTGTTTGCCACGCTTGACTTCGAGCCGAGGTGTAACCGTTATTAATGTACAGCCGGAAACGATGCCCAGTCAGAAAGAGAAGGATGGTGTAGCAATATTGTTGTCCGGGTGGAAATCAGGAGGGGCACTGAAATTCATGACTTTCCCGGGAAAATCAGGAGGGTTGTCAACCTTGTCTCTTGGTGTGATGTGGTTTTGGGTTTGACCCAATGTTCGTGTCTTATTGTTGGAAGGTTTCCTTTATGACTGTATGAAATGTGGTCGTGCTCCTTGTTATTTTTTCTTTGTTATCACTTGATATTTTTGTTTTTAATTTTAGACATTTGTGTATTTTTGTTTTTAATTTGAGACATTTGTTTATTTTTTTTTTTATCAATTCAATAGTTGTAATTGATTGCTATTATTGTTTCTACAGTTATTACCTTTCATCATCTATTATCATTGTTATTATATTTTATTAGTATTGTTTTGATTGTTATTGTTTATAACTAATGTTATTATAATTACTATTGTTAACTAAGATTATTTTTAGGTTGATTGTAAACGATAATCATAATTGTTATTATCAATTGTTAAATGGTTGTAACCTTTGTCTTTATCTATACTTACTCTTATAACTTTTGAAATTACAATCTATAATTATTGCTTGTCATCTTAATATTTTTGATTTGCATTATTATTATTAATTTTCTTATTATCTATTGTTATTATCTGTTATCAAATTGTTATTGTCATTATTTTTATTTGTTTTTGTCATTTGAACTGATTGTAATTATTGTTATCATTGTAAATTTGTTAATTTTTTTTTTACTTATAATCCATTATTATTATCGTTATCTGTTATTGTTATTGTCTATTGTTTTTATTGTTAATATTGTTATTATCTATTGTTATTGCTGTTATTATCTTTTATTACCTGTTGTTGTCATTGTTTATTAAACGGTTTGGATCTGGAGAGCAGACTGTAGCCACTCAGTTTTTAATTTTACATTTAGCGCATATTGTGAAGTTATATATTAATGTCACATAATAATAATATAATTATAACATAATAATTTACAAAAAAAAAGCTTATCTTTGAACTTTGTATATTTTTCTCTTGGTATGATGACCTAAATCCAATACTACCACATTATTTTCTAAACATGTTATTCTCCGACAGATCTCAGACTATTTCTTCTAATGTGGTTGTAATTCTTTATTGCTCTAACATAATCTGTTTATTTTTGAAAGCCCACACTCATGTTTAATTAACGGATGTTTTTACCCTGCATGGCTGATACATATTCCTGACTCATCTACAGCAGGTTCACAGACAGAGGACCTCGTGTTCATCAGCACTGACAGAGAGAGGAGGAAGACCAGGCTCAGGACGGGGAACAGGTTTGATGTTTGTCTGCAGAATCTCTCTGTAACAAGAGTCTTATGGAGTCCTGTGATATGGTCCTCTCTGCTTCAGGACAGCTAGACCCTTATAAACACCAGGCAGACCCTGAAGAGAAAACCCTGAAGAGGAGATCCTGAAGGGGAGGTCTCTGGGACTGCTGAGGAGTGGGTCCATTTATGCAGTCACTTCTGGACTGCGCTGAGAGGCCAGAGATAAGAAGAGCTCCTCCACATTAAACACAGACTCAGAGAATAAAGACACTCTGTGTTAATGTTTACAGTCAGTTAGATTGGAGGAAGACACAGTGACTGATCTGTGGTGATACACACAGACACATTATTCTGACAATATAAACTGCTCTAATACACAATCTGCTCATACTAATATACCTCAGGTAACAACAGAAATAAAGTAAACAACAAAAACATCAACAACAAAATCTACAATAATAATAATAATAATAATAATAATAATAATAATAATAATAATAATAATAATAATAAAAATCTTAAATTGAATGTAGAGTGGAGCTGTTTTTGTCCCTCATCCATCCATCCGTCATGATGCTCGTGTAGCTTTGAGCAGATTAGTGTCTGGATTTAATCCTGCTCAGTGTGTGTGTGTGTGTGTGTGTGTGTGTGTGTGTGTGTGTGTGTGTGTGTGTGTGTGTGTGTGTGTGTGTAAGGCCCACACAGAGGCCAGTGTGTGTAATGTCAGAGCAGGAATCAGGAGAACGATGGAGGAATCATTTCAGTGTTTTTATCATTGATTCAATCTGTTTGGGTCTGAGCTTTATTTAAAGATGATTGTGTTTCATTGTGTGTGTGTGTGTGTGTGTGTGTGTGTGTGTGTGTGTGTGTGTGTGTGTGTGTGTGTGTGTGTGTGTGTGTGTGTGTGTGTGTGTGTGTGTGTGTAAGGCCCACACAGAGGCCAGTGTGTGTAATGTCAGAGCAGGAATCAGGAGAACGATGGAGGAATCATTTCAGTGTTTTTATCATTGATTCAATCTGTTTGGGTCTGAGCTTTATTTAAAGATGATTGTGTTTCATTTGTGTGTGTGTGTGTGTGTGTGTGTGTGTGTGTGTGTGTGTGTGTGTGTGTGTGTGTGTGTGTGTGTGTGTGTGTGTGTGTGTGTGTGTGTGTGTGTGTGTGTGTGCTAACAATAACACTGCTCTTTTATGTTCACAGTGTTACTGAACAGCTGAAAAGACCAGGCTAAGAACCAGCACAACCCTCAGATCCTAATGTTACCATGATCACATTATCACACACACACACACACACACACACACACACACACACACACACACACACACACACACACACACACACACACACACACACACACACACACAGAGAGAGAGAGAGAGAGAGAGAGTTTGTGATGTGGATCAGACACATTTGAGGGACCTGGACAGAGACAGAGACCCTTCCTGTGTGTTCCGGGGCTCAGAGTCAGATCCATCAGACCCTGCAGTCAGCAGAGGAGAGTCAGAGAAAGCCAGAGACACACAGAGGAGCCACTGGACAGAGACAGACCAGCAGCTCCTGCAGGGTGTCTGATGACTCTGCATGGACTGAACCCATGGAGCTCTGAGGACCTCTAGCTGTCAGCTGTGGCACTGCAACGTGTACACAGAGAGCCTTCACATGCTGCAGGAAAGTTTTTTTTTTTTTTTTTTTACATTTTATTTCAGTTACAATCTTCAGTACAGAATATGAACTATGCACTGTCACTTTACAAAATAAATTTAAAAAATAAATAAATAAAAAAATGTATAGACATGCTATACAAAGTCTGTAACTGAAAGAGGAGCAAATAACCCTGAATATCCTGAGTACAATTAGGGAAAACAAAACATGACAAGAATTACTCTTAGTAAATTTACTCAATCATTTGACATTTAGTTATATTCATTGTAATCCTTTATCATTTAACTTTTCTTGTTTTTCCTTCTTTGAAACACAATAGATTTACACAATTTCAAGTCACACAACTGTATTTAACAACTGTTCTCACTTTACTTATTTTAAAGACACCAAACACCCTGAAATATTTTTTTTCTTTTGTATTTGACAAGAATTTTGAATACAGTTGACAGATTTTTATTCTCTGTTAAAAAATGTATTTCTAGTGTTTTTTATGTTAACAATACCTAATAATTTTAAGGTTCAAGATTCTGTAAATAATTTATTTGTAGTTTCACAATATAAAGCTTTGTTATTCTGATAACTCTTTCATGGAGTTTAATTATGGGATCTTTATATGTTATGTATGTATGTATGTATTCCCCCAAACCTCAACACAACATGACATACACTCACCGGCCACTTTATTAGGTACTCCTTGCTGGTACTGGTTTGGACCCCTTTTTTCCTTCAGAACTGCCGTAATCCTTGGTGGCATAAATTCCTGTTTCACCACATCCCAAAGGTGCTCTATTGGATTGAGATCTGGGGACTGTGGAGGCCATTTGAGTACAGAGAACTCATTGTCATGTTGAAGAAAGCAGTCTGAGATGATTCCAGCTTTATGACATGGTGTGTTATCCTGCTTTATGGAGCATAGTGTACCCATCAGATGATGGGTACACTGTGCTCATAAAGGGATGGACATGGTCAGCAACAATACTCAGGTAGGCTGTGGACTTTAAACCATGCTCAGTTGGTACTAAGGGGCCCAAAGTGAGCCAAGAAAATATCCCCCACACCATTACACCAGCAGCAGCAGCCTGAACCGTTGATACAAGGCAGGATGGATCCATGCTTTCATGTTGTTTACGCCAAATTCTGACCCTACCATCTGAATGTGGAGCAGAAATCCAGACTCATCAGACCAGGCATCGTTTTTCAATCTTCTATTGTCCAGTTTTGGTGTTGCTGTGTGAATTGTAGCCTCAGTTTCCTGTTCTTAGCTGACAGGAGGGTCACCCGGTGTGGTCTTCTGCTGCTGTAGCCCATCTGCCTCAAGGTTGGACGTGTTGTGCATTCAGAGATGCTCTTCTGCAGACCTCGGTTGTAACCAATGGTTATTTGAGTTACTGTTGCCTTTCTATCAGCTCCAACCAGTCTGTCCATTCTCCTCTGACCTCTGGCATCAACAAGGCATTTTGTCCCACAGAACTGCCGCTCACTGGATATTTTCTCTTTTTGGGACCATTCTCTGTAAACCCTAGAGATGGCTGTTGGTTAAAATCCCAGGAGATCAGCAGTTTCTGAAATACTCAGACCAGCCCGTCTGGCACCAAAAACCATGCCATGTTCAAAGTCCCTTAAATCACCTTTCTTCCCCATTCTGATGGTTAGTTTGAACTGCAGCAGATCATCTTGACCATGTCTACATGATTAAATGTACTGAGTTGCTGCCATGTTATTGGCTGATTAGAGATTTGCGTCAACGAGCCGTTGGACAGTGTGCCTAATGAAGTGGACTGTGAGTGTATATGCCTATGTAAATAAAACACTAAGATTGAATAGTCACAAGCTTTCAAAACATAATGTTATCAGTCCTGTTGATGATTTTAATCGTGGCCTGATTTTTTACGCACTTAAGGAGATTACGTGTGATCATACATGAGCGTCCTTCCCAAGTCGGGATGACATCTCCACACCAGTGTTGTGTGCTGTAGGAGAGATATAACATGTTGAATGGATTGAAAATGAATGTGTTGTGAGGAAGTTATGTACATTTGTTTGTGTGGTCCGTGATGAAAGTTGATATATTGCTGGAAAACAAAGTTTTATCTATGGATGCTAACTGCTGGCATATCAAAGCAATTTCCAATGTATGTTAGCGTCAAGCTAGCACCGAGTGCTCTGTATGGTTTTTGGTAGATTAAGTCTTTATAAAATGTTAAAAGGATAACATGACTCTTGTGCGAGATTACACTTGTTTGTGTGTTCGGTGATAAAAGTTGATATTCTACTTGAAAAAATATTCTGCTTGAGTTTTATGACGATGCTAACTGTGTGCACATATCTTGTAAGAGAGTTATTAGTGGGCTCTCAGGAAGATCGGCCCTGTTCTTACCCCCAAGGTATAAAGAGGTATAAAGAAATGATTAAACTTACTTAGCAGAAATGCCCAAGCCACCTCACGCCAGTACAGAAGGGATCTGTGCTTAGAGTCTTTTACTTAAGGTCTGAGCCGCCAGGGAGACTTTGATTGAGATTAAAGAGATAGTTCAAATGAAGAGCAAATTGGCTCTACAATATACAAACGTCTTACTGACAACAAATAAAGAATGCCAGTTACCTTCCTCAAGTGCAAACATTCACTGAGTCAAAAAAAAAAGTACAGTCAAAAAATAGAATTCTATATAACAGTCCAGAAATATTCACTTTGGTGTGGTTACCCTGACATATGTCTGTGTAGCAGCTGAAGTCCATGCATCACATGTCAGAGCTACCCTGCATGCTTTCTTCAGTGATTCCAGCTCTTCTGTTTTAATCAAAGACTTCGGGAGCTGCTTTCTGGGCAAAATACTTTCGCTTCGAAGTTAAATATGCATCAGAGGACGTTGGAGCTCTGGTTGGTAAGGACAGCATGTGGACGCAGGTCCAATTAAGGTTGCACTGGATGATGAGATTTATTTAACCCTTTCAGAGCTGTGGGGAAGTTTTGATTGTCCTTCCATTGTTCGCCCGTTAGCAGCAACAACTGGTGGATTCTTCTCTCCTCTTACCCCAGGTGGAAGCATGTGAGGTGTTGGCAAATGTTGGTAGTGTTACCACTGTGCTTAATTTGGGTTTTACATGCTTTACATGTGGGGTAGGTTCTGTCAATGCCATTTCCATTTTCACCCTCATAAAACCAAAACATTTCCAAAATGCTGGCTTTTTCTCATGCTCTGTAACTGTGACCAGCTGCCATATTGACCAGTCTGTCCCCTAAGGTCACCTGGTGTGGTACATACCAGGGCTGAAAGAGTTTAGGAAATGACTGAATTGCATTTTTTCAGGCAGATATTGCTATTTCCATTCCATTCACAACTTTAAAATTCAGGCTTCAGTGCAATATTCACAATGTACGGGAACTTTTACAAACATGAAAGGAAATGACTTCAAACCATCAAAACATCAAAAGCTGTTTTTCTAATGCAAGGATAAAAACTAAAGGTAAGAACTGCCTCCAAATAGATTTATTGACAAGAAATATGCATGTGCATAAGTTTAAGTTATTCTAACAACTGAAGAACTAAAGGAGCCATCTTTGACTGTCTTAAATAAGAATATGTAGTGCAAAAAATCCTTAATTGTGCATGAACACAGTCAAAAAAGTTAAAGTAGAAGAAAAAATAAACAAATAAATAAATGAGTACTGTTACGAGGGGGGGCTTTGGGTCTGTTTCTGTCTGTTCAGGGGCGTAGCTACAATTAGGCAAACACAGGCAGTTGACTGGGGCCCCAAGATTCCCAGGGGCCCCCAAAGCATCTCTTAAAAACTGATTTATGAAGTTCTCATCAATTGAAAGCATTTCTTTTTTCTAAATCTTACTTCACATGCTTCAAAATACATCAAAAGGCTTAATCTTTAATGATTTTTTGGGTACTCGCCCTCCCTTCTTATTCAATGGGCTATTCCATGTTACAACACATCTGAAAACTTGATTCAGGAAGAAAGGGGTAAAAAACACCTTTTTCTATTATTTTCTTATTTTCCAACCAAGTGGGAAATAAAAACAATGTTGCTCTGAGATCTGAGATAAACATATAAGACTTTTAGGATTTTAAGGACTTTATCTAGCCCAGGAAACAGGATCATTTTCTCAAAATCAAACTTTTTGAGTTGGTGACAAACATTATTGTACAAAATCTCTTTTTTGGAAACATAACTCACTGGACAGGGGGTCAAATAAAAATACATTAACTTTAAAATAATAGAACCAAAAAGTATGGTAACTGTAAATATCACCTCTTTCAGTAGATTTTTTTTCCAGTTTTATGTTGTGCTTGATATTTACACATTTTCTCTTTACCAAATTATTTTTTTCAATATTTACCTATTGTAATGTTTTTCACTTCATACTTTCTTCTTTGTTACTGTTACTCTGTAAATTCCCCACTGTGGGACAAATAAGCTGTCAGTTGACCATAAAAGATTTCAAATCCAGGACAAAGTGGACTAAATTATGTATTCACTTTTTTCAAAATCAAACTAAAATACAGAACTTGAGGAAATGCATTTAGTTGTGCTAAGTTACCATGTACAAGATTAGCACTGTCTCATGCCTTGATTCTGGGAAAGAGACAGTGGACCCAGGGAATGCCGGTAAAGCTCTGAGGAAGATGAGTTACAAGGACATGGAGGGCCCTATCGACTGGGTTTGCCTTGGGCCCCCAAACGACTAAATACGCCCCTGTGTCTGTTGCTCTGGTTACTGGTTGCTTGTGTCTTTGTCTTTTGCAGATGCTGAGTAGTAACTGGGTGCACCTGGCCGGTGCACAGCTGATTTAGGACCCCCTGCTCTGGCGTCGGGGCTCTCCCTCCTGCTCTCCCTGGTGTCGATCACAGCAGCCGATTCCTCTTCTCCTTCTTTCTTTCTTTTTTGTTTCTGCACAGACAACATGCGACGCAGATGATCTACTGCAGCCGTACACTCGCACACACTACTGATGCTGACACTCAAACCCCTTTTTTTTTTTCTTTCACCTTTGATTCAATTAAATATGTTCAGTAAAACCTTAATTTGTGCCTCAGCACCACTGTCACTACTGCTAGCCTTTACTCATCTTTTTTTCTGGTAGCTTTTCATCATCACTGCCACTAACATCATCCCCACCTGACTCAGAGGGTATGTGCTCAATTATCCTGTAGGCCTTTCTATCACGCTCTGCATCTGACCTCTACAAAATCTCATTATCTCAAAGTCGTAGCATTGGAGTTATAATATAGCCAGCTATGCATGATGTCCAAATTAGCAGATAGATGATCAATCACAATTTCCTCCCAACACAAAATCAATGCTTGGAAATTTCTACAATTATATGTCTCCTTAGTTATTACTTGATGCCCCCATATTATTTATTTACCCGCAAGTTTCTCTTAGAATAGAAGCAATGGATGGTTACTCCTGCACTGCTCTGCACTCCTGTCACTGTCGGCCATCTTGGTTTGAAGATTTTTTTTGATGCACTTACAAGGGCTGGCCAGATAGTGGCAGAGTGTGGGACCACTAACGTCCACTGTAGTGGCTGCTGGGCAACCTTGACATCAAAACTCATGAATAAAGAAGAAAACAGCTTTGAGTAGCTGTCCACTGTAGTAACCACTATCCATGAAAGGGTTAATATAATCTATAATACAGATGTATCAGCACACCTCTAGTGCACATGCTTGTCAGTGACACCACTGCCTGCATGTAGTCCACTTTTTTAGGACACCACACAAATGGCAAATGGACTCCCAATTGATGCTGCCAGAGAGATTCTTTACAGATTTCAAACAATCGAAACATATCAAACTGAACAGAGCCAGAGCAAATATGCAATAATAAGCATGTACCTCCAACATATTGGGCTCTAATTTCGTGGCACAGCGCAGGGGGCCCAAGCCTGGCGCACCCTGCGCAGTGCTAATTTCGTGCGGCGCACCGCCGTGCGCTGCCAATTTGACAATTTGGTAGACCGACCGTCTGCGCAGAGGTGGGTGTGACGGCGCGCCAGGGGGAGTTGACAGCGCACCAGGGGGAGGTGTCAGCAGATCCATGTTGGCACAGTGACAATTTCGTGCCAAAAAAATGCGCTGAAAGCTCGCCAGCTCCAACCTGGTCTATCCTCTGCGCAAGGCGCAGCGCACCCCACGCAGCTGTAATTTGGGGACAGGCACACATGTGCGCACATGTCATCAAAGCCTCAGAGGCAGGTTTCCAGAGTGTCAGGCACATTTTAATTCAGTAAACAATCACAGCAATCACTATTTGATGTAACCGTCTGAACCAGCATATACATTTATATCTATGTTAACTGTCCCGTCACATCTGATGTCAGATTAAAGCCGTTTGTCATAATGGAAAGTTAACCTGACGGCAGCTGGAAGTTTGATGCACATCTTACAATTAAACAATAAACAGCCTTAACATCTGATACTGAGTATATCTGGTTCTCTCATTTCATTTAATTCAAAGAAAAGAGGGAGAGAAAAGACGAAGTAAAAAGAGACTAAATAAATGTATGTCACTCAGGATTTACCTGTGATTTCCCATATTTCTCTGTTTTAGTCTTTATTTTTAACGTGATCTAAAAAGATGGAGTACATTATTGTAAGGAGGATGAGGTGGAGACACTGGGAGAGTATACAGTATATCACCAAAGGTTCTGCTATTTGGTGATGACAAACCAGGAGTGCAGGTGGATCAAAAGTATTCTGAATGGATAAGCCAGCTGTGTAACTGCCTCTTAATTTTTTACTCCGGATAAAGACAAAGGAACAGATTAAATCTGTCCCGGGAGCTGGCCCACAAGGTGACGCGCGTCGTGTCCTCCGATGCGCCCCGCTGTCCATTGACCTGCTGCAGGCACAGCGGCTCAGTCGCAGGGCATTTAAAGGCGAGGAGAGGCGCTCATTTGATTGGTGAAAACAGCGCTCGGCTGTGTTAAACCCACTCACGGCTTTTCTCCTCTCTCTCTGCCATTTGCGCGGAGGGAGGCGTTAACGTGCAGCTCTGCGCTCATGTGCACCTGTACTGCGCCTCTCTTGGCACTGGAGGAAACTTGCAAAGTGCGCCGGTCACGCCCTGTGCGCACGGCGAAGGCCAGCGCAGGGCAGGTGCGCCTGCGCCTGGTCTACGAAATTAGAGCCCATTGTGTTAGCTCCAACAAGCAGTGGCAAGCATCCATCATAACAAAAACCTCTTCTTGGTTCTTGAACGTGGGAAATGGGTCCTCAAGGGCCCACATGGTGTCACATCCCAGCTGGGTGCACATACTGATGTTGGCTGAATGGCCAACCACTGTAATGCACACCACCTTTATCTGGCGCTGATAAAGCTCTTCCAAAGGATGTGTTTCTGGTGTTAGGCTCTTGGTGAGATAATACCAAGTCCAACCACTGTGAAGACAAGAGCCTCAGAAGCTACGTCAGTCTGACTCAAGCGTTCCTGATGTCCACCAACCTACACATGGTTTGTGTGGATCATACTGAACATGCTTTTTTATGGCCATGGCATCCAGCATCAGAGTGGCACAACCATACTTAGCTCACCTTCTAGGCGCCATCTGTCTAGCATGACCAACAACTTGGTACAATTACAGGACATTTGCCATTTAATCACTTACCAAATGAACCACTAACCCAAGCAGGCACTCCTTAAGTGGTCTCAACAGATCTCTGGTTGACAGGGCAAGGTTCAGGAATATAACTCACAATCTGTTTGTCATCATACCAGTTAACATCCTCCCTTGGGCCAGGCCAGTAAAACTTGTTGATCCCATTCCTGTGCATGCACTTGACTTCAACATTGTGATCCTCAACATCCAGAATTACCCCAGGATGGTTTCCAATGACATCAGGTCGGGATGGCACTGAGGCATTTTTTCTCTGTGTTCTCCTCCATCATAAAGGTAGCTTCTTGAAGCTCACCACCTCGTCCTTCCCCACTACCCCTCTCACGTCAGCTAGCTGCTCAGCTACCAAAGCGTCATGGAACGTCAGATTGTAGACCGTAGCTTTAAGTGATGTCTCTGTAGACAGGAGGAAAAATTTCCCCTTCTGTCTGCACTGTGTGGTAGGACCATCACTAAAAAAGTGCAGATTTGTCACTGCTGGGTGCTGTGCTTTTATCATATCTAGCACTGGGTTTAAGTGGGCCAATATGGCTGCAGGATCGTGCTTTCTGCTGGGGGACACTGAGGAGAAGGGGACTGGATTTTGACCCTTAATATACAGGACACCTGTATGAAGAGAAACCTGTTTATGGGACCCTCCAAAATGCACAGACTGGATCTCATTAGCAAATTTGCAATTGTGATTTCCTCCGAAATCCACATGAGACAGTCTTTCATGGTCATCTGCTCGCGGATTAATTTATAGGATTTGTACCGCCACTGTATGTTAAAGACGTGTTTTCTGATTCTGGCAAATCTGTCTTGGAACTGAGATACAAGTTCCTCCTTTGTTAGCGTGAGTGTCTTCTCTTCCTCGCCTGGTTTTGAATGGCTCACTTTTTCAAGGTACCACTGTGTGACCGTTGTTTTCTCATCAGAGGGATTTCTTACAAGAGGATAAACATTCAGACGGCCCTCTCTGCATTCTCCGTAATGACATTCTTTAGAATTGTTGCAGACGGTAAATGCAACCATGTCATCTAGATGAGTGTTGCCAAAAAGTCCCAGTTTTTTCAGGGTGTGTCATGTGCTGCAGGTTTTCATGTGTTTTACAAGTGTCTTTGTCTCTTTCAGTGGCTGAAACAACCCAGAAGGGTCTCCTCTGGCAGAATATAGTGTTGGACAATAACTGACCGTTCTCAGCCACAATTTTTATACAGATTCAAAAGGGAGACAGAGTAGTCTCTTTTGTTTCTTCACCTTTTGCTCTGTGATTGTGTTTTTCTTGCCAGTGGCTCGTCGGCCGACATCATCCCTCAGGTAAAAATCTTTCACTGTATTGTCTACAGCTGATTTCTTATTTCTGCTGTCTCTGGATTTGTTTTGAATTGGCTTCTATTTAAATCCAACTGTCTGCTTACTAAGTGCTCTGAATTTGTATTTCTTAACGAGTTTGCCAGTGAAGAGATGGGTATACATGTTTCTGACTTTTGTTTTTGGTAGCTTTATATCTCTCTTTGATGTCTGCATTAATGCATAGTGGAAGTTTAATGTTTTTCTGATGGAGGAATGGTTGTTCAAGATTGCTCTTGTTCTCTCTTTGGGACTGTCTGGGTTTGATGAAGCTGTAGCCTTCAGTCGATAGAACCATTTTTTGTATTTTTCACATTTTCAATTTTTTTCTTGAATTTCTTCTTGCAGTTCTTGGATTTTTCTTTGAAATGTTTGTGATTTTTCCTCCATGCTGTCTTCTCTCTGGCTTTATCTCTGTAAAGAAGAAGTAAAAGTAAGTCTTTGCACAACATTAGGAAAGCACTCCAGGCATTCAAATTGTTGGACAAAGGAGACAATGCAAGTACTTGGCAACATTTTATCCGATTGATATTAACGGTAATTCTCACAAAAATTCTTGGCCTAAATATTTGGCAAACCTTGGTGTCGAGGCAAATTCATCCAGGCTCACATGTGGGGTCCACACTGCTGCTCTTCTCTGATTCTGTCTGCGCCTTGCCTGGTTCACTCTCCACTCCTTCCTCTCTCACTTAAATCCTTATTCTTTTCATCTTTCCTGTTTCGATGTCATGTAAATACGTTTCTTTCGTCTTTTGTAGATAAATAGCTCTACATGTAACATCAGCATCTCGTCTCTGCCTGTACAATTGTTGTTTTTTGGCTGCACTTATTTTTGCCATAGTCTCCCAGTAAATTAGATAAGCACACTCATAATCTGCATAAAGTATGAAAATAATCTCAATAACTGTTAAATTTTATATCAAATGTATATTTACTTGTTTATTCAGTTGAGATAAAACATGCTATTGACACACATAGGTCTATAGTCATTGGTGTGACAGGCAAGGGCTGTCACACCAATGAAAAAATATGTATAACAGGCTAATTACACAAAATGGTGTCAAAGCTAGCTCAAAGCTAGCATGAGTCAGCATTTTAAAATCTATAAATTATGTCAAAAACCTATTTTTTTCCATAAAAATATGTCATTCTAGTGCAAATCAAAGTAAAGTAACACCAATGACAAAACAAAAAGAATCACATAGAAAAGTGTCATTGTAATTGAAAAGAAATTACTTTTTCTCAGTAAAGAGACACTCACCATATATTGACTGAAATGGCTCCCCTTCTTCTTCTTCTTCTTCTTCTTCTTCTTCTTCTTCTACTTTCTGACCTTGAGTGTTCTCTGACATATTCTTGACCTTTCAAAACAAAGGTCTGTGATACCAGTACCACTAATGACACCCAATCCCAGGACAGATATTCTTTTAAAAGTATTTTTATTATTTAAAAAAAGCCAATTGAGTTTTAATATATTAAGCCCAGTAATTTTCCATAATTGACCAATTATTATTATTATTTATTTATTTTTTAACAAAAAAGAGGAAATATTTTTACACTGTCCAATAACATTGAATCATGGCAGCAGGACAAGTGTTCTTGTAGATACAAAGGGAATTAAAACTGAAATAAAAAAATAAAATAAAATTGAAAAAATAAAATAAAAATGAAAGTATCACCATCATTTAAAATGGTACTGAATAACAAAGTTTTGGTTTAATGTGGATGATTTTTTTTAATTTTCCAGTATTTACCTGGAATATGCAGGGATATGTTGGTCACTGTATTTTGAGAATGACCCAGCTACGTTAATTGGAGCAGCCCGAGGCGGCACCAAAATCCGGCATTTTCACATTAGGTGGTATTTCTGTAAACACAAAGCCAGCATAAATAATCAGAATGTTAACATGTTTTTAACAAACTAATCACATATGATGTGCAACTTAAGTCAGGATGAAACGAAAGAGTTCTGCTTTTCCTGCCAATGTTAAACTGCTTTGTCAACTTTACAACAAGCCTAAGGTCTCACTCAGCCTCTTAACAAACAAATAAACACAACCACATCAAAAAAAAAAATGTCATTTTGTCAAAAGTGTATGTTGTCAAAAATGTTAATGTTATTGGTCTCAGGAAAACCTGATAATAATTGAAAACCTTGTTTGTGAGCTCAGTCTTGAGTAGCCAGGCAGCAGTGACAACTATGCCATGTTTTTCAAACAGTGAGTGGGGTTTAAACATTCTGCCTGAATCACAGCCACGTTAATAAGTGTCATGGTAAACCACTCCGCTTGTCAATCCGTTACGAAATCAGCGATTTACGAGTTTTTCAGTGAGTGAATCATTCTCCACCTCCAACTACAGTACAGCGCATCACAGCGGTCCCCTGTCCCAAGATGGCCGCCGGTGACGGTTCATATCTGTGGACCAATCAGTGTCCTTTGAAAAGGCCCGGATGTCCTCTCTGCCAGTCAGTGGTTGACAGACAGATACACTGTCCTGTCCAGCAGAGGGCGCTGCAGGACGCGCTTTGAACTGCGAGGACGGGCTGAAGCTGAAAGTGAAACTAAAATCACAGAGAGTTCAGGGACACAACAAGTTGCTGCTGTGGAGAGCTCAGAGCGGGAACATGGAGGTAAGACCCAAACATTAACTCCCTTCCTAAGGCACCAGAGAGACCAGAGGGGAGTGTATCAGCTGGGTCCGTCTCTCACTCTTTACTGCCGGGTTTTTGAACCGCGGATCACAGAGTTCCTGTTGTAGCTATCTGAGGTCTGATCTTTCTTTTTAGCCTGTCCAGACCGGAGCAGACTCAGAGGTTATCACGATCCCTGTCTTCGTAAGTCCAGTCCTGCACGCTATGGTTTACCCTGACCCCAGTCTGTACATTTAAGGATCTTGTCTCGGTTTGACCCCTCTGTGCTGGGTGAGGATCCAGTGGAGGGGCAGCTGTGGTCAGTGATTCAGAGACAGCCTGAGGAGAAACAGTTTGTGGACCCTTTGGGGTGAGCTGGATTTCTGCATGACCATGTGTTCTGATCTGAGAGCTAACAGCACGGGGTGAACTTGTCCAAAGACTTAACAAAACTATTTGGCATTAGTTGTAGTCTGTTGAACTCGAGTGTTAAGTCAGGTATTAAAGATGGAACATGTGCCCTTATTGGAAGTTGAGTCACAGAGCGAAGTAAATCAAAATGAACGTCTTACCATGGTTAATGTACATCTTCCAGACTCTTCCAGACTCTTCCAGTGTCAATACTGGGGCTGCAACTAGAATTAGCATTGACTTTGTATGTAATCTCGCCCAAAATTCTCACGGTGTGGCAGTACCAATAGACCTTCTTTATGAAATCTTTAACTGTGAAGTCAGTGATGCGCGAGGAGCCTGCTGCCCTAAAGCAAAGGGCCAGATGTCTCAGATAATCTTGTCCTGGGCCCAGCCAAGGCTGTCAGCTGGCCTGATTGTCATTGCAATGTTCCATTTGTGAATGTGCTGTTCCCTGCTGTTAAGAATACATTTTTTTATTAAGGAATTTGATTTTTATTTTCTCTTTCATTAGAAAGATAGCATTTTTGTAGAAAGGAACCTATTGATTTAGAGGAAAATTCAGCTTCTCTGAAAAATTGTCGCTTATCAATTAATCGATCATTGATCGATAAGATGAAACAATTTACTATTAATGAATTACTGGATAATTTGCATCCCTACTGCGTATGAATGAATCGTGGAGGAGGATCGATATTTTAACATCTAAAAGAGAGTCAACCAAACAAAGTTCATTTGTAGTTGTGGCCCGCCTCCCCAACTGAGGCACCCACCCCCCTGAAAGTCCAGATAATTTTATTTTCCATACAGCGCCAGATCACAGCAGAAGTAATTTAAAGTTTCCTCTCATAGGTTAGGCCTATACCTTGATTTTTGATCCAAAAGACTAAATAGCCTTATGTTCTTTATCGGATTTTCATGAAGGGATGTCGTTTGTACATCGTAGGGTTCACATTTCTCCTCGCAGAATATCACGGTGTGTGAAAGAGCACGTGATCTGTAGTGCATGGCAAAGTTCCGCTCTAACGAATGATCAGACTCACTAACATGTGTGCGCATGTACACACACAGACAAGCATGTTCCATAAAGCCTCATGTGCCCACCCCCCTGCGCTAACAACATCGCCGCCTCCCAAGAATGTTAACCTAGGGGTTAAACACTGGTGTGATATTACACGCTGTCTGTCCCTTCTACGATGTTAATCCTTCAGTGGCCACGACTGTCACATACAATTGCCTTGTTATGATAAATTAGTTAATTTGGTCATTTAGTGTTGTAGATATTCTGTAAAACATAGCACTGGAGAGTTAAAATGTCTCATATCTAGTCGAATCGCATGGAACTTAAAATTTATCACCTAAAGTCACTTGATTTTACACCTGCTTGAAACAAACTTTCATTTGAAAAATAACTGCTCTTTAACTAAACAAAAATGTGTTTTATCCGATTACTCGATTAATCGATAGAGTTTTCAGTAGAATACTAAATTATTTGATAGCTGCAGCCCTAGTCGTGCCACAGCGTTTCATTTTAGGCTGAGGTCTGGACTCAGACTGGTCCACTCCAGAAGGCGTATTTTCCTCTGCTGAGTCTGATCGGTTGGGGCCAATTGTTCAAAGAATTTAATCCAGATCAAAATGATTGGTCTGTTACTGAGGCCCTAGGAGTCTCCTTCATCTGAGCATTCTGCGCTGGTGTTAACTTTTCACCAACAGGCTTTCCAGCTGTATCAGATTAACAACCAGGAAGACTCTTCAGAGCAGAGAAACGATCCACCAACGACACAGTTTGGGACCTTCTGTGCTAACTTTTGATGTGGGGTGTTGTCTCATTGCAGTTCATCACAGACGTCTCTCTCTGCATCGCTGAAGCTCGTTTTAAAGATCTGGCGGGACTACAGAAAATCCTTCAGCCCTACAATAAAAAGAAGAAAGGTTCCTGCTACACTGTGAGAGGAACCTTTAGTGAAACCGACAAGCTTGTAGCCAGACTGTCAGCTCTGAGGACTCAGTCCAGTCCTGAGATTCACAGATGGACCACCCAGGAGGGGAGACAGGAGTCAGCTGGGCTCAGATCTGTGGATGTGTTACGCTCTGTCATGGACTACATGAAGCAGAGGTGTTACAAACAGCTAGATGACATCACAGGGACCAGATTCAGCATCCAGACCGAACCTACAGGGTCCAGCAGCTCAGTGAGGGTCACCTTCAAACCCTGTCACGCCTCTGTCACTGCTGTTCACGCCGACTTTATCAGACAGAGATTCATCACCTTCTACCAGAGGATAGCGTCAGACCTGCAGACCACCTCAGTGAGTCCACCAAGCCCTCAGCACCTCACCAACCTGCAAGACCGGTTCCCCCAGCTCCTGTTCCAACAGAACCACCACAATCAGGAAGTGACCGTGAGTGGACACTTTGTGCACATTGCCAAACTGAAAGAGTTCCTGTCACCAAGCGGAGCCCTCTCCAGCAGGACCAGACCCCTGTCAGGGAACAGGAGCAGCAGGAGTCCAGAGAACAGACCCCTGTCAGAGACCAGGAGCAGCAGAACCTCAGGTCTTGAACTCAGCAAAGGACCTGAAGGTAAAGAAACGTGTGCGATCTGTATGGAGTCGATAAGAAGTTCAGAGAAGGAGACCCTGAAGTGCAAACACTCGTTCTGCAGGGACTGTCTGAAAATGGCGTTCCATTATAAACCCGTGTGTCCGACATGTGGAGCCGTTTACGGCCTTTTAACAGGAACTCAGCCTGAAGGAGGAACCATGAGAGAAACTAAACGGTCGTCCTCTCTGCCTGGGTACGAGGGACATGGAACCTTAGTGATCCACTATCACATCCCCAGTGGCATCCAGAAGGTAAGAGCTGAGAGTCATCCCCAGGGCATGACATGAACTTTTTTGCTCACCAGTCACTGTGGCTACTGGTCTCCCAGAGTTACTAACCATCCAGCTTTTTTACTAGCAACAAGTTTGTTGTTGGATAATTATGTTTAATATGATTAATACCAACGATGACATGCTAGAGTTTACTTGAACTAGATTTACAACCTTTTTGAATAGTAATGACCCCTGAGTACACTCAGATCAAGACTACACAAATGTTCAACACCATAGGTCATTATCAGGTACAGAGTTTCCCCCAGGAATTTCAAAGCTGTGGGGGAGCCCTTAAGCCTCCCCAATGCCCGAAAATAATTTAGTTGTCTAATAATGAAGTTTTCTGCCATGCCGAGATCTATCTTTCTTTTAAAAACTACTTTAAATTTATTACACTGGCTGATGCACATACTACATTTGTATAGTGAAATTATACACTGGAATATAATAGTTTAACATCATAGTTACTCATAGTTTACTTATGTCACTGCCGCCAGTAGCTGTGTTTCCATTACACCAATTGTGCAAAACGTAATTTGAGAGTGAGAGGGCGGGTGAGCTGGAGGTGATGAGTTTCATTCAGCATTTCGTTCGTGCCTTTTTTGAGTTGGCGTGATCACATCCAACAGTTTGACCAGTGAATAAAAACATTAATGTTCATGAATCAGCAGCAGCAGCAGCAGCAGCAGCAGCAGCAGCAGCAGCAACAGCAGCAGCAGCAGCAGCAGCAGCGTCCAGACAGACCTTAAAGGGGACATATCATGCTTGTTTCTCCTTTTCACTATGCCAGACTAGGATGCCTGTAAAGCATTTCTGCCCTCAGTACAAGTCATTTAGTTCCTTCATTGCCCCACAATAGCGTTCTCAATATCCTCATTTTAGGCCATTCTGAAGATCTCGTTGAAACGCTCCGTTTGGAGAATGACCTCCAGTAACCTCGCAACGTCACAGCCCTTTGTGCTCTGATTGGTCAGTTCTATCAGAGAGGCGGAGGGGGTAGAGCCAGGGGGCGGTTTTTGCAGCATGGCAGTATTTACAAAATCACCACATTGAATGGGGCAGACCGAGCGAGTTTGCTGTTTGCCAAAACTTCACCGTAAGGCATTGATAGCACTAATAAAATGGCAGAGTGTAGGATACGTCCTTTTGTATTGGACCCTGAGTCAGACCCGGACGGTTCTGCAGCTCAGGAGGAAGAAAATCCACCTGGACACAGATCATCTCAGGATGCTTTAGTGTGGTGAGTCAAAGCGGTACTGTAACATTTATAGTTTATATGTGGAAATATAGGCAGACTTCACCAATAAACTATTTCTATAACAGGGCTCCATCCTGCTCCTTCACTTTTCTCTGTCTGTTTTATCCATCATGCTGAAAGTGTAGTCTAAAGATCGCCTCTACCATCAGTTCCTCACTATGTTATTACCGCAGCATTATTGTGGTCCAGGTTCACAGTGCATGTCTGAACAAGCATGCAAATATCACAGTCTCACAAGTATTACGACGTCGTCTAAAATTACAGTGTTTTAACTGCTAATTCACCATGTAAAGCCGAGCTGCTCAGCAGAGCAGAGTCCCTGCATCCAGCACTCAGGCAAGTCAGCCAGAGCTGGTAGGGAGCTTTATTTACACTCGGCTCTTGGTGGGTGTATCCCTCGGTGGCCGTTGTGTGACTAACTGACATCACAGAGGAGGAGCTGCTTTATCAGATTACTCCAATAAAAAGAAAGGATCCTCGTGTCGTCACAACGTTTGAAATCTTGTGGTTATCTCGCAACAACCTATTTTCAGAGGCATCAAATCTTGTTCTAGGATATCAGAAAAAATACAATATCTCATTTTTTGAAAATTCAGGTGGTGTAAGGTCTTATTTTCAAATTTATTATATTATATGTAAGTATTAAATCAGGGATCAGCATGATATGTCCTCTTTAAGTTTTACTTTCCTCGAGTTGTGTGCAATTCTAGTCATAATGGAAACACAAACAAGGCGTAGTTGTTCTTAGTCAAAACTTCAGAAATATCGCTTTTATTTTGCGAAAAAGTGTAATGGAAACACAGCTAGTGTGACACCTCATTGTGAAGGTCTGGACACGCCCCTGTACGGAGGAACATAGTACCATTGGTACCAGTGGTATGAAAGCTGGCAGGCTTTCAGGTTTGTTTAAAAAGAGCTGGAGGTAAACTCCTCTGTAGATTTTTAAAGAACGAAAGGAAAGATAGATCAACTGCAACTTCTGTCCCAGAGAGACAGCAAAAAATTTACTCCTGTAGCAACAAATTCAGAGAGGGGGTTAACTCATAGAGGCTTTAGAAACAAATGTAGGCACTGCAGACCTGTCAGAGCAGAGGGTTCATATTTATACACAACAGGACTGAAGATGAAGGTGTTATTGTGATCCTGGTCCTGGATGAACTGTGTCATCTCTGTCTCAGGAGGAGCATCCTAACCCTGGTCAGCCCTATGAAGGCATCTCTCGTACAGCGTATCTGCCTGACAGCTCTGAGGGCAGACAGGTGTTGAAGCTGCTGCAGCGAGCCTTCAGGCAGAGGCTGGTCTTCACCGTGGGTCGCTCCACCACCAGCGGCAGGAACAACACAGTCACCTGGAACGACATCCACCACAAGACATCCACGCATGGAGGAGCCACACAGTAAGGCTGAGGGTCGCACACTGATCCACACACACTGATCTACACACACCGATTCTGTAGATATCTAGGGTTATCTTTCCTTCTTGTGGGATCATCAGCCCGGAAATCCTTTGGAAAGTCTTCAGATTTCAGAGCAGAGGAACCAAAACCTCTGAATCCACTCAGGTGGTCTGACTGACTCTCCTGAACTCACCTTGTTCCTGTGTTCACAGGTACGGATATCCAGATCCTGATTACCTGAGCAGAGTCCGAGACGAGCTGAGAGTCAAAGGAATTGAATGAGTGACTGTGAACACATGAATGAAGGGTGTGTTTATGTCCTCATGTTTTCGGTGAAACCACAGGATGAAGTTTTTTATTTCACGTTTTCTGACTGATCTGATGTTGAACCAGCTGAGCTGCTCTTCTGTCAGCTCCTCTTTGATTTCTTTCATGTTTTTTAATGAGCTTACACACACACACACACACACACACACACACACACACACACACACACACACACACACATGCAGACAAAGCTGGTGCTGTTGAAAGGTCATTCAATCTGCATCTGCCAAATTATAATCTGTGACACAGCCCAGTGGCTGAGATCAGTGTTTAGTTTTCCACAGAGGAGGTCAGAGGTCAGGGGTCAGAGGTCAGCCTGTTTTTGAAATGAAATGTAGATCTCAGCTGAAAGTGAAAGACGGCTTTATCAAAGAGGTCTGAAATATGACTGGCTCAGGTTAAAGAGTTAAAAAGTGCTCAGACTTTCTGAGGGAGCAGAACGTTATTTAGGAATTGAAAACTTTTCGTCTCACTGTTAGTTTAAACATCACCTGTACAGAACCAGGTGTGTGTGTGTGCTGTTTAGAGGAGTGTGTGGGCATCAGAAACAAATTCCATGAGTTCATATATTTGTAAATTGCTGTCTTAATCACCTGACTGTAAAACACATGATTCCTGAAAGGAAAGGCATCCATCCTGCAGTTCCTGCTCGGTGTCTGGGTCCAGCCCTTCCTGATCGTTCTGTGGCTCTGTGATGGAGTCAGTTTTTATTCACGTTCTTTCACAGTTTTTATATTTTTAAGCTGTAGAAATAAAAGTTTTGAACATTGAAGTTGTTTTTGATTTCTACTTGCTGTCTGTGCTTATAATGTATAGTGAAGTCATTGCTCTTGGACCTGAACACCTCAGACTTCTCTGACCAGATCACCACCTTGGACCACATCAGCCTGGCTTCTAGTACCACGGTCAGGAACCTGGGAGTTCTTTTGGATCAGGTCCTGTCCTTAAACTCTGACATCCAACAGGTCTCAAGGATGGCATTTTGTCATATTCACAATATCAGAAAAATCAGACACACCGTGTGTCAGAGTGCTGTCCTAACAAGTCTATGAGGACTAACTACAGACTGTGTCTCTCCCTCTCTTAACATGATCAAGGGTCTTCAATCTGCAGCTCTGGAGCCTCATGCAGCCCTTTGACTCCTTTGCTGTGGCTCCTTGGAGCTTTGAAAAATATTGAAATAAAGAATTTTTGTTGTTGAGGGTATTGATGATTAAAGACAAAGACACTAAATAAAATCATGATCAGGGGCGTATTTAGTCGTTTGGGGGCCCGAGGCAAACCCAATCAATGGGGCCCTCCATGTCCATTTTACTCATCTTCCTCAGAGCTAGACTGGCCTTCCCTGGGTCCACTGTCTCTTTCCCAGAATCAAGGCATGAGACAGTGCTAATCTTGTACATGGTAACTTAACGCAACTAAATGCATTTCCCCAAGTTCTGTACTTTAGTTTGATTTTGAAAAAAGTGAATACATAATTTAGTCCACTTTGTCCTGGATTTGAAATCTTTTATGGTCAATTGACAGCTTATTTGTCCCACAGTGGGGAATTTACAGTAACAAACAAGAAAGTATGAAGTGAAAAACATTACAATAGGTAAATATTGAAAAAAATAATTTAGTAAAGAAAAAAAATATGTAAATATCAAGCACAAAATAAAACTGGAAAAAAATCTACTGAAAGAGGTGATATTTACAGTTACCATACTTTTTGGTACTATTATTTTAAAGTTAATGTACTTTTATTTGACCCCCTGTCCAGTGAGTTATGTTTCCAAAAAAGAGATTTTGTACAATAATGTTTATCACCAACTCAAAAAGTTTGATTTTGAGAAAATGATCCTGTTTCCTGGGCTAGATAAAGTCCTTAAAATCCTAAAAGTCTTATATGTTTATCTCAGATCTCAGAGCAACATTGTTTTTGTTTTCGTCTTGGTTGAAAATAAGAAAAAAATGGGGGAAAAAGTGTTTTTTACAACTTTCTTCCTGAATCCAATTTTCAGATGTGTTGTAACATGGAATAGCCCATTGAATAAGAAGGGAGGGGGAGTACCCAAAAAATCATTAAAGATTAAGCCTTTTGATGTATTTTGAAGCATGTGAAGTAAGATTCAGAAAAAAGAAATGCTTTCAATTGAAGAGAACTTCATAAATCAGTTTTTAAGAGATGCTTTGGGGGCCCCTGGGAATCTTGGGGCCCCAGGCAACTGCCTGTGTTTGCCTAATTGTAGCTACGTCCCTGATCATAATTTAACATTTAGTTGAACTAAATATTCATCACAACTGTTAATCAAGCCTGCCACCGCTCTACTTCACCTCCTACAACATTAACAGCTCACCAACTTTCCATGCAACTGTGACTAACCTCAAGTTTTACAGCCCTGGAAAGATAACTACGTCTACAAAAAGATTAATCTGGAAAAAAAATACAGATTTTAATTCTGTGTTGGTGGATTAATTATACTGACAACGGACCAGCTTGATATACATGCTTGATATTTGGCAAGAGATTATGAAACAACCAGAAAAAAAAATCAGTGTGCAATATTATTGATATGTGTTATCAAATGTATATAAATTTGTTTTTTTTTTGTTTTTATTTCAAACATTTTCAATGTATTTAATTTTTTAATTCATTTATTTTTTATTTCAAACATTTTCAATATATTGAATTTTTTTTTATTATTATTTCAAAAACTTAAATATTCGCAAAAATAACTGAAAATTTTTAAGTTAAAGAAAAAGATTTTTTTTTTTTTTAATATGTACAGCTATAAAACTTTAAAAAAAAATCGAGATAATTATTCACTAGATTCTAACTATGTTTAGAAATTCAAACTTTGTCTTTATTGTGAAGATAAAGTAGATTATGTGACTCCTGCATGACTTTAATCCAGGTGAGCTGAGCAAAAATGGCTCTTATGAAAGTAAAGATCACGCACCCTTGAGCATGAGTCTGGTTCTGTCTGAGGTTTCTGCCCGTTAAAGGGAAGTTTTTACTCTCCATTGTTACTTGCTAAATGCTGATAAGTTCTTTACTCAAGGGGGTTCAGATGAGATCAAACTATTCATCTTGTCTTCACGTTGGGTTTCTGTTAATTTGATGTTACGGACATTAACGGGTCTAGACCATAGACTGTATATAGAGTGGACAGTGTGGCTCCGCCATTTATCATTGTACAGTTTTGAAGCCAAAATACCCCCGTCACAGGGGCGAATATTGGCAGCAGTTGCAGCCAGAGTCTGCGCAGTAGAGATGATGAGGGATTCTGGGAGAATATGAGTGAAGCCAGGTGACAAAAATAATATTCTTTTTTTTCTTTCGCAAGTCTAATCACTTCTTGACTCTACCTCTTGACATATTTTACAAACCCCAAAACGTTACGTAAAGCCTTGTTTTTAACCTCATATAACTAATGAAAATGATACTTTTTCAGAAAAAAGAGGACTTGAATACAAAACAGCAAATTGATATCTTCAAATCACCACAACAATCAGATGTGAGAAACATTTCTACGAGGAGTATTAATTTATTTAAGTTTGACCACAGCCCATCTGGAATGGCTGGAAAGACTGATTTTTTAACCTACACAGCAGCCAGCCACCAGGGGGAGCAGTTTTTGGGGAGGCCTCACTTCGAGCCGAGAAACCAGATTTTTTTCAGTCTATGGTCTAGACCTGTTCATGTTTTAGAAAGTATCCTGAGATGACGTCTGTTATGATTTGGAACTATATAAATCAAGATTGACAGATAACTCCACACCTGTTAGTGTGATACCTGAGATCTGTAAAATAAGGAGCAATAAGAATCAAGAAAACCACTGATGATGATGATGATGAAGGTTAGGCACTTCCAAGCTCTTGTTTTATTTTGGAGGGTTAAAGAAAGTACGCAGACAGGAGGTCCCTTTATTCAGACGACATGTATAATCTCTGGTATCCAGCCTGCAGTCCTTCCTCTCAGTCCCTGAACCACCGGCCCCGCCCCCCCATGCTACATACCAGCTCAGAGGGAGCCAAGAATGACACGTGATAAAAAGAGCGCTGGCCTGGGGAGACGCCAGCAGCAGACTCCACTCGGCCGCGTCCACACACAAAAAAACATCCAAAGAAAGAAATGTGAAAGTAAAAGCAAGGCGTGGTTATCAAGGCTTCATGAGACGACAGAGAGCAGCTGTGATGGTGAGACCGAGTCTGACACACACACACACACACACACACACACACACACACACAGACACACACACACACACACACACACACACACACACACACACACAGGTAGAAACAGAAAGATGTGGAATGTGAGGTCTGATTCCTCTGATCAGCTAATTCATGACTTTACCAACTCTACTCATGGGATATTCAGAAAGTAAGACTGTGAGCAGCCAAGCATCCAGGACAGGCATCCCAAGTCCACAACACATGGTGCGTCCAACAAGGGTCTTGGATACAGTTAGCTTAGCATTGAGTCTAGAAGCTGTTAGCCTAGCTACACAAAGGTGTAAAATACTGCCTCAGCAGTGTTTCAATCTTGATACACACAGGGTCTCTGTTCATGGTCTCTGTGGTTTGTTAAGTTATGGCTTCCAACTTTATCCAATAATAAAATTCAAAGGCGCAGTTCCTCTTCTGTACTCTAGGGTCCGTCTCTAGCAGTGAGTCAGTCCACATAGAGCCCCATGTTAAAACCTGTTTCCAGCCTGGTTCAAACAGTTAATCTCTGTGTCTCATTCTCTCTAAATGAGTTTGGTGTGAGGATGTAATTATTATGAGTTTTGTAAAATTAGGGGGGTGGCTAACCTGACAGACAGGTGGCACTGTGTAGCTGTTGATGAGAGGGTGAAAGACCAAACGCTCCACTTTACCCTTTGAGTCAGGGTAAGCAACATGGTGACCTCACCTGCTGGCTTCAGCAATTTGCTCTAGGAATCAAAGAGTGAGGTCACAGGAACCAAAGAGTGAGGTCACAGGAACAGGTGGCTATGTTAACATGCAGTCAGTAACCCTTTCATATTCTGAATATTAGTAATAACCTGGTTACACATGGCCATGTAAACACCAATGACCCATTTTATAACCCTGCATGCTCATATTCTGTTTTTTTAAAAACCTGAAAATCCCCCTGGGTTCCTCCTTTCCTAACCTGAATATTTGGTCATGTATACGCCTATCAGGATATCCCTATCCAAAGGGACATTAATCTGTGTGCTGTACAAGTTCTGTTCGTAAGGATTCTTGGTCTTTGGAGTACAGGAAGTCCGCAGTGATGCCAGTACTGTTGTTGTTTCTGCTGTTGCTATGGATACAGAAAGAAGAAGCAGAAATGACACGAATTGCGTCATGACGTCCCCCGTGTGTCAAGGTGTTGTCCATGGATCGCTGTTTGATTTGGATACCATGTACGCAGGAATAACCCCATTTGCAGACACGCGTAAACAGGTTATACCGAATGTGGTATCGCTTTATATCAAGGTCCTGTAAGAAGCATTAATAAGACCTTTATAAGTACTTATAAGATGCTTATTAACATTATTTTTGTTTATAAAACTATATAACTGCTTAATAAGTGTTTAATAAGGGTAAGGGGTTAGGCCCCACAGGTTAGGTTTAGGCATGGGGCCCTGAATGGTTAGGGTTAGGGGAAGGGCTGGGGTAGGGCTCATGAGAGACAAAAGCAGAAGACAAAAAACAAAGAGGGTTCGGGTTAGGGTTAGGTTCCATATACCTTATAGATTAAGTTGTCTTGTATTAACTATGACACTGACCTTGTTAAACACTTATTAAGCAGTTATATAGTCTTATAAACAAATAATGTTAATAAGCATCTTATAAGTACTTACAAAGGTCGTATTAAAGCTTATTACAGGACCGTAATATAAAGCGTTACCCTGAATGTTTCAGAAACTGGAATATTGACCTTAACCCAAATACTGACTGCATGAAAATGTAACCAATGAATGAGCTCACAGGAACCACAGGGTGAGGTCACAGAAGCCACTGAGACGTGTTTCACACAGACTCTGATAACTCTGACAGGTGATCTAAGCTGTGATCCCTGGATGTCAGGTCTGTTCCTCAGCTCAGGCTGTTCCAGACTCTTCAGGTCAAAACAAGAACTCGAACTTTGCTCTCCTCTTATTTATCAACAAACTCAGCAAAGTTTGTATCCACAGCACTGATCTAAGTGACCCTGGCTGACTGTCACTTTAACTCCAAACTCCATTGTGATCCCTGCTGAGGTCTCTTTGGTCTCTTAGGGAGATTCAGTCAGCAGCGGCTCTGAATGCTCTGAATGTGAACGAATCATCCAACAAACACTCCTGTATGTGTATGTGTGTATGAGACTGCTTCAGTCATAACAACAGGTGTGTTTCACCTCCTCGACTGACCTACTGAGGGAACAACCCTGAAGATTCAGAGTTTACAGCCGGCCATGCTGCTCTTCCTGCTGCTCAGGGAGGATGAAGACCCTCCTGAACACAGTGATGCTCCTTTCTTTACTCCTGACTCTGTTTAGAAGAGAGAGCAGAATTAAAGGGCAACTCCGTTTTTTTAACACCTGGACCTTATTTATAGGTGTGTGCATGCTCATATACTCACTCAGACAAACATCGTGCAGCTCGGAGTCCTTCAGAAGTTATTTAGATCCAGCTGATTTTAGCCGCGCTTAGCGGGGGCCACGGCAAGGGAGCTTCAGCGCAGGACATAATCTCTGCAAAATCGCTCATTTGGGCTATATTTTTTCATCCATCGCCAGTGTTATCATAAAGTCAGCTCGTCTACCGTCTTCAGGTGGGTCAGCTGACCCAGAGCTGACCTGGTAAACAAACTTTAGGTGACGTCATAGCCGCGTGGCACAAAGGTACAGCTGATTTACTTTTTGCCGACATTGCTGAGCAACAATGACAAACCGGGCTGTGGTAGGGTTAGGCTGCGGCTATGATGTCATCTAAAGTTTGTTAACCAGGTCAGCTCTGGGTCAGCTGACCCACCTGAAGACGGTAGACGAGCTGACTTTATGATAACACTGGCGATGGATGAAAAAATATAGCCCAAATGAGGGATTTTGCAGAGATTTCGTCCCGCGCTGAAGCTCCCTTGCCGTGGCCCCTGCGAAGTGCAGCTAAAATCTGTTGGATCTAAATAACTTCTGAAGGACTCTGAGCTGCACAATGTTTGTCTGAGTGAGTATATGAGCATGCACACACCTATAAATAAGGTCCAGGTGTCAAAAAAACAGAGTTGCCCTTTAACCAATCAGCTATGGTCTCAGGAGTGGGTTATCCTTCCTGAATTTGTTCTTGTTAGGGCCTGAACACAGGCACAGTCAGAGAGTCTCCTTCAGGTTTACCTCATCATCAGGACACAGAGCATCACCAAACTGGACTAGAATGCTTTAGCTACCCAGATTAAATATAATCTCAGTCTTAGTCCCTGACTGAAGTCCATGAATCCTAACCCAGATACAAAAAGCTAAAGGCCCCAGTAAACCAGGAGGAGCAGTCTGAGACCATGTCTTGGTCTATAAACCTGTCACCTGTCTGCAGAGTGTGTTTCTGTTCTTCATGATTCTTTCTACACTCTTTCAGACCCAGGTCTGTCTGACCATGGTCGTCAGGGTTTGGCTTTCTCTCTGATAGGTTTCAAAAAGTTAAACAGAGCAGAGGTTTAAAGGTGTGTTCAGACCAAACACATCAACTTCATCACACGTCTAAAAGGGAAATGCAACAATCCGTCTGAGAGGACGTCAGGAGTGGGCTGTGATAGAGCAGCAGGACTTTAAAGTGGACAAATCTTTATACAAACTTCATGTATTCAGAGCTCTACTGTGGAGAGCGGCTGAGCCTGTGGTCTGGTCACACCGTAAGTCGACATGTCATCCTCCCAGAGCTTTGAGTACACCGAGCTTCCATTCATGCCCCCCACCCCCTTACAGCCACAAGCCCTCAGTTCAGACCCAGTCCCTGTGAGGAGGACTATGGATTCTGTGCTCGGCTCCAAAACACATGCAAGGTCAGGTGACTCTGACTGCCTGGTGTCAGCCTGTTCTAACAGTCCAGTCTGACAGTCCCCGCCCCCTGTGAGTCTGTAGCACAGGTGAGCGTGTGTTTCAGAGGCTTTGGCTGAGTATACGTCAGTTCAGACTCATCCACAGTCCGCTCCCTCAGATTTGGCAGAAGAAATCATTTTAAAGACTTTCAAAGACCCCCCCACACCTCCCGTCCTCTGAGGAACACCCCCACAGAGAGGAGGAGATGAACACCTCCTCAGCCTCCATCATCCCCTCCATCAAAGATCCATGAGTGATTATTTTTATCATAGTGAGCACAGAAAGGACACATCAGGGGGACACAGGGGGAGAAGCAGGAAGGAAAAGAGGAGAGTCCAGGCAGGGGGGACTGTTCTCAGTCTGATGAGCTCGTCAGGGTCCGACCCCCTCCCCAGAGTCCAATGCCTGGTTATTGTCAGTCTGCTGTCTCTTGGCCTCATTTGGTGAAGGCAGCCACCACGGCCCACAGCAGCTCGTTGGCGTTGGCCTTCATGCTCTCCCCCTCTGGCTCCAGCTCCAGCAGCAGTCTCACTCTTTTCATGGCCAGGTCATACTGGTCATCCAGCAGAGGGGCGAAGGCGTTCTCCAGCACATCTGAAGAGTGGGCTAAGAAGATGAGCGCCAGCAGACGCTTGTCTATCCGGTGAGGGTCGTTCACCCACTTGTCCAGCACAGCCTCCTGGACCTTCTTGATGAGCCGCTGCTTGATGTTGTTGTTGGTCAGCGGATGCGTGGTCATGTCGAAGAGCAGGAAGTTCTGCTTCTCCGTGGTCAGGACGCCTTTTTCCACCAGGTTCTTTGCCAGGCGCTCACGCACATTCCTCAGCTGGTAGTGGAGCTTCAGAGGGTTCCACGTCTCTCCTGAGGACATGAGAGAGAAGAAGAGACGTGACCAGTGAGCTGATGTGATGGAGACAGAGCAGGTCAGCAGGTCCTCTGAGCTTTAAGTGATACTCCGGGATGGAACAAGTTGGGTCCTATCACAAGGTTTAGGGCAGAAATGACCCCTACAGCAGTGTTTTTGTGCAGCAGAAGCCCAGAGCGCACACACCAAACACCCCCTCCCTGCTCCTCTGCCGATTTCCTCTGCACTCAGACGGGGCCATATTTTACTTGACCAAAAACACAAATAAACGGACTCCCACAGAAAAAATCTGATATCGGTCTGCATTCACACTTTATTTAGAGAATTTTCAGCGAGTTACTTTCACACTAAAACACAGCCAAGTAAGGCTCTAGTTCTCATTGTGTTGTAAAACAGCGCTACCTCCACTGCAGAGCCACAGCTGGCTATGAGGCGCTCTCCGTGCCAGATTTAAACAAACGCAGGTAGTCTGCCAGGACAAAGAGACACGATGAGAACTAGAGCCTTACTTAGCTGTGTTTTAGTGTGAAAGTAACTCGCTGAAAATTCTCTAAATAAAGTGTGAATGCAGACCAATATCAGATTTTTTCGGTGGGAGTCCGTTTATTTGTGTTTTTGGTAAAGTAAAATATGGCCCCGTCTGAGTGCAGAGGAAACCGGCAGAGGAGCAGGGAGGGGGTGTTTGGTGCGTGCTCTCTGGGCTTCTGCTGCACAAAAACACTGCTGTAGGGGTCATTTCTGCCCTAAACCTTGTGATAGGACCCAACTTGTTCCATCCCGGAGTATCACTTTAAGACAGAACAGAGGGAGCATGTTCACTCTTTCAATATCTGAACAAAGTTTGTCCTGAAAATCCACCTCTTCCCTCCCATGTGCAGATTCATGAAGACCCAGTGGGCTACAGACAGGGTGAAACTGTATGGCCCAGTTTCCACCAAGCGGTCCAGTTCGGTTCGTTTCAGCATGGCATGTGTTTTATGGCGTTTCCACGGACTAATCCCGCGACAGACACCCAAATAGCAGAAACAAGCCGTCCCACTTTTTGGCACCCTTCCTAAGGGGTGCCAGACTAAACCGATCTGATCTGGGAAGGTGGAGCTACAACACTGCAAACTGTTGATTGGTGGAAAGAATGGTCACTTCCTTTGTGACAGTGGCTGCTGCATTTCTCCTGGCGGCTCACAGTCTTCTCTGAAACAAAGCTTGATTGTTCTTTGTAACAAAGAGCCACAGAGAAATCACAAAGAGGATGGAATGCTGGATGTCTTCCATCATTGCTCTTTGTTTTCTGTGACGAGTTTGTCTTCTTCGTTGGATTTATTAGCTGGGGACACTGTGTCACGCTGCTATGGCTTCACACTATACTTTTACTGATGCAGCTATCGGCATCCGGCTTACGCGCCGCCTACCAAGAGGGGGCACTGTTGGCTGTGGAAACACAAACACCACCAGTCTTAACCGAGCCAACCCATACTAAACCGTACTGACCTAAACTGTACTGCTTGATGGAAATGCAACTTACGTAGGTAAAAAAAGTGAGACATGCACTTCTCAGAGCTCTCCTCTCTGCTCCTCTTCAGTAAAAGCTGTGTGCTAAGAAATGGATTATGAGTGGTTAGCATTGGCGGGGTGTGAGGAGACACTGACACGTTGTTGTTCAGCCTGCTGAATTAGCATGCTAACCAAAGCTAATGTTTTCGCCACATTGTTTACAAATAGAGGAACAATCAACTTTTATCTGATGAATCACTTACACAATCCACACAACTCTGACCAACACAGTTTATTGTTGTCTGTGAAGCTGTGACACACTGACACAGATTCTTGTTGTGAGCTGGGCAGCTCTTCCTTTGTGTTTAATAATCATATTATCCAGAGCCATGTTCACACCAGATGCTGCCACACCGGACGTTTGTGAACCAAACTTCCTGTTTTCCCTTCACAGGAGTGGCACCTTGATGAGTTGAGCAGATTCCAACAGCTGATCATCCTGATCTCTAGCCTTCACACCCAGCCCCTCTGTGAGACTGCAGGAACACCACACTCACCGCTGAGAAGCTCGATCCAGCTCTGCACCGTCTCTGGAGGCTGCGTATCTTTGATGTGTTTCAGAGCTTCATCCAGGAGGACGTCACCTGTTGGAGCGTCTGACTTACAGATCACCTGCAGGTTCAATTAAAGACACAGTCAGTGCTGTTACCAGCTCATCCCAAGAAGAGATTCAACTCTAGAAAGAAAACCTTTTCTTTGTCAGCCTGCTCCACTACTGTGCAGACTCTGGCTGCAACATGTCTGTGCCTGTGACGGGGGCATTTTGGCTTCAGACCCTACACAGGAGGCGGAGCCACACTGTCCATTCTGCATATAGTCTATGGGTGGACCTGGCTCACTGTTTTTCTCCACATTAGCTTCAGTAACAGAAAAATAAAATCCTAATTTGTAAAGATAATTTCACTCACATTCAGTCACTGAGTCCACATTCTGTCTCCGGCTCATTAGGACAGGAGATGGAGTCATAAATGTGAACGTGATTGGCTGATATCCTCTGTGGGGCGGGTGAGGGGGGGTGGATAGATATAGAGCTGTAGTAAGATGGAGTTGAAGTTGATTCTTTGTTTCTTCCTTATTCTTTTATAACTTCACATTTTCCCTTTGATCTGTGAGCTTCCTGCTGGAGAGCCCTGATCTACAGTACGAGTATGTAGCTCCTGTGTGATGTGTCAGGCTGCTCATTTACAGGAGGTAGAGAGCACAGAAGCATACAGACAGAGATACAGACACAGGGTGAGAAATGATCCCTGAACAATGAAGCATGATGGGAATCTGTGGGTTACAGGAACAGACAGACAGACAGACAGACAGACAGCTGGCTCATGGGAGAAACCTTCCTAATGTGAGAGAGACAGAGAAGAGAGACAGAAAGAGGAGAAAAGAGAAGCTGAAAGAAAGAAAGAAAGAAAGAAAGAAAGAAAGAAAGAAAGAAAGAAAGAAAGAAAGAAAGAAAGAAAGAAAGAAAGAAAGAAAAGAAACAAAAGTAAGAAAGCAAGAAAGAAAGAGTGCTGGTACACACACTTATGTGACAGTGGCTCTGAATAGAGAGGACTCATCATTGAGTCCTAAAACCAGGTCCTACCTTCCGAGCCAGCAGACTTTTCCTCCTCATGCCACAGGCCTCCAGCTGCAGGCGTCCTCTCAGGGCCAGCTCTATCAGCATGCAGCCGCGCAGCCCCGACGAAATGCAGTCGTTCCAGAAGGAGGTGTAGCCCTACAGCACGGGAACACATGTCACAAGAACACACGTCAAAGAACAAACATCAAAGAACACACATCACAAGAACACACGTCAAAAAACACGTCACAATCCCCCGATGACAAAGAGAACAGTATCTCCTCAGCAGAGAGCTGACTGGACCAGGACGGGCAAGAACAAGACAGAGAGGAGGGGAGCCAGGGGAAAACACCTACACCAACAAAACACTGACACGCTCTGAAAGGTTCAGATAGGAGCAGATGATTTAGCATCAAGTGGAAACATCACCACAGTTGATACTGATGCATTTCACTAATGTAGCCATGTACATGTGTTTTTCTTGTTTTTCTCTTTTCTGTGATTGGAATGTGTCATTTCTGTGTGTTCTCAGCATGTTTTCTGTGTGTTGTCTGTGTTGTATGTGTTTTTTCTGAGTATGTTCTGTGTTTCCTGTGTTTTTCTGACTATCAGGTAAGTACTCATACTTGTAAAAGTCCAAGGGGATCAAATAAATGTGGCAGCACCTACTGGAGCAGCAGCTCTTGTCGCCCATCCAGCAGAAGCTGGCTCTCAGGATATGTGGGTGTGAGTATGAACTCCCTGAAAAAACACCTTCTTTCTGACTCTGTTTGAGAAGCTAACCCGTGTGTAGATGTGAATCCTGCTGTGACTGAGCTCCAGAGGCCTTCAGACCAGGACCAGGACATCAACACAAAGACCACAGTTTCAGCTGAGGCCGTCAAGAGACGCTGAGAGAACACTACTCTACTACATCAAGACTGTACTCCATCTGTGACACAGTTCCTGTGTGTGTGTGTGTGTGTGTGTGTGTGTGTGTGTGTGTGTGTGTGTGTGTGTGTGTGTGTGTGTGTGTGTGTGTTTGTGTTTGTGTGTGTGTGTGTGTGTGTGTGTGTGTGTGTGTGTGTGAAAGCCTTCAACTGGTCTATTTCCACTGAAAACTTCAGCTTAATTTTTACACAGCAATGGTGGCAGTAGCAATTCAGAATAAATCCACTCTGGACGCCGTTTCCAAAAGTCCCATTTTAGGTCGGCTAAAACGCTGTTTCTGTGTAAACTAGAGGATGAAACACAACAATACTTTGCGTTTCATCCTGAAACTGTTATGGTGTAAATGGGCCCCGAGTCTGTGTTATGAACTCCTCTATGGGAAACACTTTTGACTGTTGTCCCTCTGACTGAGCTCCATAAATTGATATCTGAAGGGAAGCTCCTTAAATATATGGATTTAAACAACTCACGTCTGTCTGTGAATTGAAGTCTTTATCCTGGTACCAAGCTGTCAGAGTGCAGATGAGTTTTCATTTCTCATCACTCTCATTCATTCTGTTTTGTTCCCACAGCAGCTGATCAGGTACTTGATCAGGTGTTCGATCAGATGTGCAATCAGGTCTTTAAAAAAAATAATCCCTGGACTCTGAAAACCACATATAAAGGTGGTTTAAGTTCCACACAAAGACATGAGCGTTGGATGTATGAAGCAGTGGCTGCTACAGACCCTAACATCACCAGGCACTCTTGTGAAAGCACTAAGTGATAATTAAGGCACAGAGGGCTCTAATTTCATGGCCCAGCGCAGGGGGCGCAAGCCTGGCGCAACCCGCGCAGTGTTAATTTTGTGCGGTGCATCGCCGTGCACTGCCAATTTGACAATTTGGTAGACCGTCTGCGCAGAGATGGGAGTTGACGGTGCGCCAGGGAGAGGTGTTGGCAGATTCATGTTGGCGCAGTGACAATTTCGTGCAAAAAACAGTGCAGAAAGTGCGCTGAAAGCTTGCCAGCTCCAACCTGGTCTATTCTCAGCGCAAAGCAGAGTGCACCCTCCGCAGCTGTAATTCGGTGACAGGCGCACATGTGCGCACATGTCATCAAAGCCTCAGAGGCAGGTTTCCAGAGTGTCAGGCACATTTTAATGCAATAAACAATCACAGCAATCACTTTTTAATGTAACTGTCTGAACCAGCATATACATTTATATCTATATTAACTGTCTCGTCACATCTGATGTCAGATTAAAGCTTTTTGTCATAATGGAAAGTTAACCTGACGGCAGCTGGAAGTTTGATGCACATCTCACAAGTAAACAATGAACAGCCTTAACATCTGATACTGAGCATATATCTGGCTTCTCTCATTTCATTTAACTCACTGAAAAGAGGGAGGCTTTTCTCCTCCCTCTCTGCCATTTGCGCGGAGGGAGGCGTGGACGCGCACCTCTGGGCTTCCCTGCGCCTTGACTGCACCTCTCGCCGGTCATGCCTTGTCCACGCGGGGAAGGCCAGCGCAGGGCAGGTACACCTGTGCTTGCACCTGGTCTACAAAATTAGAGCCCAGAAAGTTCATGTTAAAAAAAAAAAAAGTAATGGCCAGTATTGGTGTGTGTATGGGTGTGCCCGTGGTATTAAACGGGTCCAGGAGTTATCAGGCATGAGCAGAGAGGGGCCAGTATTTAACAGAGGGTAACAGACTACAGAAAGTAGATGCTGAACACCATTTTTTCATTCACTCACACCTTTGGTCCTTCTTCAGCTATCCAATGAAACGTTTTTGGACTCCGCATGATAAGGTTTGGTGCTGGACAGTTTGGCAACAAAATTGTAATTGTATGATATCAGGGTACAGCACTGTGTTTTCATAAATGGGTTAAACCACTGCTTGGTATTTTTATATTATTTACACCGTGTTTCTTTGGCCATGACTGGATAAGAAGGGGCCTACCCAGAATGAGGCAGGGGTCATGATTAGACATGCACCTATTGACTGGTCTGCCAATCGATTGGTGCTGATTTCTTTAATTTTGGGGGATTAGTGATTGGCCCATTCTTATATATGAAACTGATCTTATATACCTCCGGGAAGGTCTTATAGCCAGCCATTGTCACTTTTTGCTCTGAGACCTAAAACTCAGGACTCTTTATTGGTTGTTTAAGTTACAATGTAAAGATTTTCTTGTTTCACAGGTAATGTTCAAAGATTTTCAATAAAATAAGATTGCAACACTGAAGGTATATGCTGTCAGATATAAAAAATAAAAAAATTGGTACCAGCCCAAATCAGTACCAGCAGGTCAGGCTTTTTAAAGATCAGTTATCGGACAGAAAATTGTGATCGGTGCACCCCTAGTCAACACTATGACTAAAGGGTGGCACAGGTATAGGAAAGATGAAAGTCTGCGTGAGTAAAGCTTGGGATAGAAAGGCTGAGTCTAGCTGACAGAGATTCACTGATACCATAAATGAGCTGGACCCCTTACGTCAGTGTGAGGGAAACGGCAGTACACATACTATTTGAGTGATTGTATCATTAGAGGAATATTTCAGGTACACAAAAGTGAAAAAAAAAAAATTGTGCCTTCTTTTTCTTCATATTCTCTTCCTTTGCCAAGTATTTACCTGGAATGAACTAAATTCATTAATCAACAAGCTTAAGCGCTAATGATTTTTAAAAACTTAAGTAATAAAAAAAGGGTGCATTATTTTGTCAAACAGGTTATGAACAAAAGTTGTGACTATTTTTTCAACATAATCCATATTGAATTTAGAGTTATTCAACATTTCTATGTCAGACTACGCTCCCTAGAAATGTCCCTCATCATTTATATCACAGTTTAGACAAAATTTTAAAGAATTATGGGACAAAAATCACAGTAACCCAGCTGACAGGACAAGAAGAGAGACACCTGTCTCTACAACATTCTATTTCGTGATGCTAACACGGTCAACATTTCCTCCATTTTTGTCCCTTGTGCTAACTGCAGATCGTGAACATGGCACCACCTGACCTCCATCAACTCATATTTCTGCTCCTTTTCTTCACAATTTGGTCTTTATAACATCTTCAGAGTAAGAACACCAGAAAATGTTGGTAACAGTTGATGAACAGTTAATGCGCCCCATGTTCAGACAATCATTCTGATGAAATATTGATTGATTTTAAATGACACTTTCTTCAAGGTTCCCTCCAAAATGAATGGGACCTCCACTGTTTTGGGTCATGTGACTTTAGAGCAAACCATTGCTGATTTATATGTTTTTTCAATGGGTGACACAGTTGACGCTGATTTCTTGTACACACATAAAGTAAAGTAAAAAAGGTAAAATAACAGCTTTGTCATGTTGTAATGATTATATTGAACAAATAATGGTGAAAATAATAAACACAAACATGTATTTTAGTGTTAATTTTGAAGTGCAAACTTGAGATTTGAAAAATCCGACTGCATAAAAGCTGTAAATTCCAATACATGATTAGAATTTTTTTCTAAATAAATGATGAAACCTGTTAACTTCAGTATTAAACGAAAGTAACACTCAAATGATCCACTGTAAAATTGGTTATTTCTTGAAAATAATAAGTAAAATTGATAAGTTTAACCTATGGACCTAAAATGTAGCCCTTATAGAATCACTCATGTACCCAGCAGATAGTGTTTGAGGGAGGAGATGACATTTGCTGCTCAATACATGTTGGATACAGGTGTCTACAGACTTCCAGGTTTATCTCACTCTGATACTGGGTAGACATGTTTTAATAGGGAGGAAAGGGTACATTTTCTTTTCTATAAGTAGAGATTTGTCACTTCAACTTATCATTTCAGTCTTTTTCAACTGCTTTTCTTTTGTTGTTGGTTTCTAACATTATATCTAAAAAAAAAAAAAAAAAAAAAAAAAAAAAACATCCTTCAGTTGTAAACAAATGGAAACAGGCTATACTAATCTGCCCTCTGCTTTTCCGTATATTATCAGATAAAAGACACAGGTTATAATTCAACAGTAAACTTTACATCATATGACAGTCCAGTTGCCTCCTTGAGTAAAAACCTCCAGGCTGGTTGATTTCTTTCTCATATGTACAAATGAGGTTTCCTGCTCTGCTTTCTGTTCTCCTTTCTTTACGGCGGTGTCTGTTTAAAGCTGGCCATTTCAGTTTTCAGTTAAATAACCACGTCATTTCATATGAATACGTGTTACTTTACCCCGAGGCTGCATTTTTCATGCTGACATTAACGATCATCCCTGTGAACTTGGGTTAATATCTTCAGATCATAAACTGGTCTGTGTGATGTTTTTGTCCAGTCAGCTACATTACTACTGTGATGATGAACACAAGTTTCAAGCGTATGTAAACATATCTGGGAATACTAGCGTCAATATACAGACGTAATAGGTGGTTAATAGTTATATTTCTCTTCACTTCTTGGGGATAAATTCCTGATATTCTTGTTCTGCAAAATGCTTATCAGTTAGCTTTAGCGCTGAGGCGGATGCTAACGGTCGTTGTGTGCTAAGCAAACAGAGCTAGCTCCCGTTAGCTCCCGTTAACTATTGGCAGTATACCGTTCATGTTCCCTTTAAATACAGAGTTCAGGATCGGGACTGATGGTATTTACCTCTCGGTCCTTTAGTCCTAGCAGCAGTACCTCTTCCATCAGGGTCAGGCGGGTTTCTTTGGAGTCTCCGGTGTCTTCATCGTCCTGCTCTTCTCCCCGCCGGGACTCGGGGTCTTCTTGGCCGGTGGGACGTTCCTTGTCTGCGGCTAGTCGCGAGGCTTCAGTCCGCCTCTGCACGAGGCCTGAACTCCGCAGACTGAGGGAAGTCATGTCTGCCGGTCAGTGAGCTCAACAACGGAGGAACAACCCGCCTCAGAGCGAGCAGCCCGACACGTCCCTGTGGGTTATTTAGTGGAGACCATGCAGCGGAGACTTGGAGGCTTTAGCGGGTTCAATACTGAGGCCTGAGGACACTTGTCACCCTGATCACAGCTCCTTTCCTCGGCTCTGTCTGCAGCCATATACCACTGGATGTCTGTCTAACATGGCGCCGCGCGGAGGGTGCGATTCCACACTCATCCAGCAGGTAGAGGAAACCTGCAGGCAGGAAAGTTGATGCCACATCAGCACATTTCACAAACCACAGCAGCCCCATCTTATACATAAGCCTTGATATCTTGGATAATCATATCTGTTATTTATTCATTCCCTCTCTCAAGAATCACAATACACCTGGCTACTTGAACTAACAACTTCAAGTCAAATATCAGACTCCAATATTCTTTTTACAGTGGTAAAATATTTAACAAACAATCCCAAAACTATTTCCCTATGAGTTATTAAATATGAAAATAAGATGAAGTGATAATCTTTTCCCATGATAACTGGGTAGTTTATCAGGTGATCCAGAAAACAAAACCGATAGACTGGTCTGGCCATGAGATGACATTCTGCCACTGTACACACCACTAGGGTACATCAGGACTATTTCCATGTAGGGATGAGTACCTTTCACATCTAAAACAATATGGTACCGATGCCAGGTACCTCAATATTGGTACTCAACTGTACCAAGTTTTGTACTTTTGTGTGTTTATGTGGTAATAAATATAAATTAGTTTAAAAATTAAATCTCAAAGTTTTTCAATTTAACACAGTTATTTCTTAGAATATGAACTTGCAATGTTGTGTTCATGTCCAGCATGGAAAATCACCTTCTCTTCCACTATTTCACAGTCACAAGGGTGATGTGTTTAGGTACCTAAACATGGTACCTTTGATTTTATGTACTCAATACTACGGACGGAATGGTGGGTGCCTACAGAAGTACCTACAAATTACCTGATTCGGTACACATCCCTATTTCCATGTTTGTCATATGTTGAAAGATCTGGGATAACAGTAGAGCAATGGGTGCCACAGCTCCTACAACCCTCAGAGATGAGCTGAAAGTTACGTTAACTTCTCAATCAATCCACCAATCTTTATTTATATAGTCCCAAAACGTAACAGATGTTATCTCAATATATTTTCAAAAACATCATCAGGAGCAGTTAATTTTGATAAGAGAGACCCAACATCAAGATGATGAGGAGTCTGATCTCATCTTAACCCAGCGTGAGAACAGACCTTTGCAGCATTTAGTGAGTTAAAAGGGAGAGGAACAACTTCTGGCCTGCACCAGTTCATCCACCGACTGTATGTGCCTGGATAGCAGAGGAACGTTTTCATCAAATCAACTGGACCGTTTAAGGTGATAAAATGTGAGGAAAAAAAAAAAAGATCACCAAAAAATGTTCAAATAATGTGGACAGGTTGGTCTCAGGCTGCTGGGGCTGCTGCTCTGAACTCTAGGCTACATGAATAGGTACTACATCAGAAGTTCCAGATTAATTGGCAGGGCTGTGTCCAGTGGTGTGCACAGAGGAGGGGAGTAGTGGCCCAATTGTTGAAGTGCCCTTCTGGCCGCCACTAAAGTGCCCGGTATGGAGCCAAAAACGCATGCTTAATTGCTCACTTGTCGGCCAAAATGCATGCTAATGGTGTGTTCCATTTACATTTGAACTGAGAAGTAGGGAGCGGGAGGCGCTCCAGTTGCCAAGTCGGAAAAACTTGTCATAACAGAAATATTTTTTTATATAAACATCGAATAATATGTATACAGCTGATTTATTGCAACAAATACTTGTCAGAAATGCTAAAATAGACAGAATATAACAGGAGCTTAATTACTGTTTACACCAGGGCAGCCATCTTTGATTGTAAACTCGGGGGGTGGTGTGGAACCTCCAACTTCCCAAATGGAAATTCAGACCCCAGGGGATGTTCCAGTTGAAATTTACCATCTAGAACTAGTAAATTCTGACTTCTGAGTGCAAATGGAACACACCATGAGTGTCCTCTTTGTCAAGACGCGTGCAATGGTGCCTTTTTTGGAGACAAAATGTGTGCTAGGGAGCCAAAAGCCATGATACTGTCCTGACCCAGTCATTAGATACAGTTCCTCTGTCTTCCTCTGGGTAGAGCTACTGAACACCAGATAAAGAGTTCTCACTGATAACTAACTGAATTATAAACATGAATGAAAAACCTTTTGATGGCAGTATTGGGCTCAGTCAGTAATTGTTATGACACTAGAGACATCATAGGGATCCACAGATTACAGTGCATCTGTCAGTTTTAAAGATGTGACGAGCGCACAGTGGAAGGAGCTGAATATCCCTCCAAATTAACCTGTTTCTGATGTGTGCTTTTCTGTATCCTGCTCAAAAACCATATCATAAATGGCTCCTATACACCATCTTTGATGATCACTCACTGTTCAGTTTCAGTGTTCTATCAATGGACAAAAAAACACACAAACAGTCACATAGAGGAGTGTATTACTGTTCCCAAGTCATTCCAACTTAAGAACTTCTTGGGCCAGTTGCATATTTCCGTTAGTCTTTTAAAGACAGTTCTGATAAGGCACAGGGTGATACTGATGGTGATCATAAATAGGCCACAGCTCCTACAGCCTTCAGAGAAGATGGGCTGGTCCACAGGCTGTTGTTTTTCAGTCTGTATTCTTCTCAGGAAATCCTCTCTGTTGTTGTATTGTTGTCAGAGGAAGGGGCCTGCATGTGATGATGTGATCTGTGTCCTCGTCTAAAGGGACCCTCTGAGTTCACTGAGCTGTTTTAGAGCACTGTGTTATACAGGATGAAGCCCCACCCCCACACACACCTGCAGGTGTCTCACCTACAAATAACAGGGTCAGTATATAACTGAGGGACTTCTGGAGTCCATGGGATATATCAAACTTGTTTTTATTCAACTAAAAATAAGAAATGATTTTATGTTCACCGTGTGCACATCTTTCCAGATTCCATCATTGTTCATTAAGGAAATAATCAATTTATAATAAAAGATGATTGGATGTCACTACCACGTTCTAATGAGCTCAGTGTAAAGCACTTTCATTTTTTGTTCAAAAACCACTATTTTCAAATATGCAATTCTTTGAGTGAGCAGTTTTTTTAAAACCTCTGTTTCTGTTGGTAAGGATCACTCTTTAAGTTTACAGTGTCTGTGTGAGTTAATAAACTTGCAGGTGATCCATGTTAATATAATTCAACACACTAAGAGATTGAAGATTCAGTTTGCTAGCATAAAATAATAATTATTACTTATTTACTATTCATTTGTTGCCTAAACTATGAGAAAACTAAATAAATAAAAACTTGGTAGCTGTAAAATATGTTGCTCAGTGTAATTTAATCTAATTTTTTTTTTTTTTTAAAAAAAGAATTTTATTCGTTAATTTAAGATTGTATTTTGAAATGTAGGTAAGAAGACACAAAGTCTTTCAAGAACAATGATTAGTTTAATTACCTAACATGTATCCGAAATTAAAACTGTGCAGTTTTTGTCATGGTTTTAACATGTTTGACCAAATAATGATTCACCATTTCTGTTTGTTTTTTTTTAAATAAATATCTGATTGACTGATGAATATCAGTTCTGTTTGAGCTTGGTAATTTCTGAAAACACAATATTATATAAGGAAAAATAATTTTCAAACTCAAAAAGTCCCACAACTGTAAATAAATCTAACAGATTTTGGTGCAGAGATGGTGATGTTGTATCCACAGATTTTAAGGACTCAGGGTCGTAGAACACACTTTAATGTCAAACACACAGGTTACATATCAGTATGAACCCAGCTCTGTTTCTTATAAAGTCTTAACACGTTCACTGCCGTTAAGCTGCTGAGTGTTGTGACTCCCTTGGGTGCACTGGCTAATGTGCATACATAGCAAGTCTATGGACCAGTACTTATATACCTCTGTTCTAGTCTCTGTGACCACCCAAAGCTCACTACACTCCTGATCTCCTTCTCCCATACACACCATATTCACACACTAATAGTAGATACTGTTGTTTTTTATCACAGTTTTTAGTTTTTATCACACACACACATTCACACCTATAGTGGGATACTTTGGGAGACACTCCAGCATGTGACTGCAGGAGCTGGATGAAATCCTCGACCTTCCAATTGAGAGACTCTACCACTGAGCTGCAGGGATTAAAGTCTCCAAAACACACAAGGACAGAGCCATTAACGTACAGTGAACATGCAGGTAACATATAGCTAACAAACAGTAAATAGGTAGTTACCACAACTGAAATGAAATTCCTCCTGATTCTGAACATGCAGTTACACTGCAAGTTGCATACCCGTAAAATACAGTTAACATGCTTTTACATTCACGTATCGTACAGTTAACATGCAGGGTACACACTAATATGCAGTTTAAAAACAGTTCCATTCACATATCATACAGTTAACATGCGGGTAACATTCATGTTTCATACAGTTAACATGCTGTAACATGCAGTTAACGTACAGTTGCATTCATGTAACATGCAGTTGACATGCAGGTTACATTCATGTATCATGCAATTAACAAGCATTGAACACGGTACTATGCAGTTAAAATACAGTTACATTCACATATCATACAGTTAACATGCAGGTCACACTCACAAATCATACAGTAAACTTGCAGTAAATGCAGTAACATGCTGTTAACATGCAGGTTACATTCATGTATCATACAGTTAACATGCAGTGAATGCATTGAACATGCAGATAACATACAGCTAACAAACAGTAAATAGATACTACAACTGAAATGAAATTCCCCCTTAGGGATCAATCAAGTATTCTGATTCTGATTCTGAACCTGCAGTTACACTGCAAGTTGCATACCCGTAAAATACAGTTACCATGTGTTAACATTCAGTTAATACAACGTTAACATACAGGTTACATACTCATAAAAAACATACATTAATCATGCAGTTAACGCAGTAACATGCAGTTAACACACAGTTGCAATCACATAACATACAGTTAACATTCGTTTATTTTCACATATCATACAGTTAACATGCAGTTGCATTCATGTAACATGCAGTTAACATGCAGGTTACATTCATGTATCATGCAATTAACATGCATTGAACACGGTACTATGCTGTTAAAATACAGTTACATTCACATATCATACAGTTAACATGCAGGTCACATTCACAAATCATACGGTTAACATGCAGTGAATGTAGTGAACATTCAGTTAACATACAGTTACAGTCATGTATCATACTTTTAACATGCAGGTGACATTCATGTATTATACAGTTCACATGCAGTGAATGCAGTAACATGCAGTTGACATGCAGGTTACATACATGTATCATACATTTAACATGCAAGTTACATACACCTAACATTCAGTTGGCATGCAGGGTTTATTCACGCATCATACAGTTAACATGCAGTGAATAAAGGTTAAAAAATAACACAGTGACATGCAGGAAACATACAGTTAACACTCAGCTAACATACAGTTTACATGCAGTGAACACACAGTGTAATTCTTATTACTGTTTATGAATGCAACATAAACTCCTGTCAGCAGGTGTCATTAAAGCTGCAGTCAGACTCACTCCATAATATATTCTTTTTTGTTGTTGTTGTTGTTGTTTTTAAAAAACACATCTTACTGTTAACATGTTAGAGATGACACTGAACAATAACTACAGTAAACAGGAATCCTGTTCAAGTATCAGATGTGTGCAGTCACTTTTACCGTTCCTCCTCCCAAACATACACACACCCACCCACCTACACACACACAGACACACACAGACACACACACACACACACACACACACACACACACACACACACCCACCTACACACACACACACCCACCCACCTACACACACACACACACACACACACACACACACACACACACACACACACACACACACACACACACACACACCAACAGGTCTCTTCATGAAGTCTTGGACACACACACACACGCTGACTGTCAGACGCTTAAACTAAGTTCTCTTGGAGTTTGTCTCCAACTTGAACATCTCTATGTGGGCGGGGCTCAAGGCTAGATCATACGGGAGGAAGTGATGTTTGGGGGCGTGGCCTCGGCGCAGAGCATAAGCTCCTCTCCAGACTATGGACACGCAGGCTCCGCCCTCCGGCCGCAGACAGACTCTCCGCGGCCGAATGAAGCTCCTCACGGACAGGCTGGAGAGCAGCTGACCGGGACCTGCGGACGAAAACAACATTTGGGACCAAAATCCCCGACTGTCCCTCTTCTGAGTGGACTTTTCCTGCTTTGGGTTACTGCTGGATGGACTTTCAAAGTCTGGGGACACTTTTTTTTCTGGCTGCATCTCTGCTCTACTTTTATTCCCGCACGGATTTAAGCTCTCAGACGCGTTGATAAAGGCTGGATGTGTTATTGTGGAGGACTAACCAGCCTCAGGATCTAGTTCGCCTCTTTAAACCTGCAAACATGGATTGTTTGGATGTTTGGAGCTGGAGTCGGCCTGGGAGCTGCTGGACCATGTAGCCCAGAGGTAGGTCTGCTTTCTGCTTTAATGACTGTTTTCTGACCATGTGGGGATGAGGGTTTTCACACAGCGACAGAGTGTGGAGGAGTTTTTAGAGGGACTCAGAGCAGGGCCAGGGTTAGGATGAGTTACACTGGCAGAAAAGAGCCAGCCCTGGGATCTGGGATTTGGGATTTGGGCTCTGCTCGCTTCATTCAGCTGGCCTCCACCGCTCCAAACCAGAAAGGACATCTGTGGTACTTTTCAGGGCTCAGCCTCAGGCAGGGCTCTGAAAACTCTCTGCACTGGATTGAGCTGCTGAAACCCCTGCTGTGGATAGTCATACTTACAGCTCTGTTTGATTTATTGTACCTGAACCTAAAATATATAACACACACACACACACACACACACACACACACACACACACACACACACACACACACACACACGGAGATGTTTGGTGCTGTTTGAACTCCCAGTAGCTCTCTGACAGGTAAAAGGGGTGAGCTGAACACCTGTCTGGATCAGTGCCCTCTTTGTGAAGACTCAGACCACCAGAGCTCCTCTCAGCAGACTCCTGCTCCTCTGCTCCTCTGCCTCTTCTTCTCTCACATGCTCTCTTGGCTGCAGCTCCAACATGACTTCACTTTGAAATAATGTGATAGCTTTTACATGTCGAGGCAGCAGCTTTCCAGCAGAAGGACAGGACGTAACAGAGGGTCTGAAGTCTGCAGCGGGCTCATTAAAGAGCTGGTACAGTGGTGCCTCAGGTCGGATCATATTTGATGCTGAAGGTGAGATGATAAAGAGAACAGCCTCAGTTCAGACACAGCGTGCACGGCTACGCTCTGCTGGGCCAAAGTGGGAAGAGGTGCAGGACGAAGACCAAACTGTTCTCTGCTGCCTGAGCAGGATTCTCACTGGTTTTCATGGATCAGGGTCACAGCAGTGCTCCGTGGAGCTTCCCTCTGTGGATTCTTGTTGTTTTCATGTCACAATATCAAACCTCTTCCTTTATTCAGGCTGGGGACTGGAACAAGTAACTGTAAAGAGACGAGTGTGTAGGGTCAGGTACTGAGTAAGGTACTGACTGGATTCAATCTGTAGTACCCAGTACCAAGTTAAATCAAACTGTACCATGTTTAGGTACCTAAACGCATCTTTGTGCCTGTGAGGGAGTGTAAGAGTAGGATATTTTCCATACAGGACATGAACACAGCGTTGCAAGCTTCTCTGCTGAAGAATAAACATGATAAATTGAAAAACTTTGAGGTTTTATTTTGGGATGCACAATATTATCATCATGTTATTGGTATAGGCAGATACTGGCTTAAAAACAAAATATCCGATAGCCAACACACCAATCTCTGCCAGCATAATAATATACTGATAAAAGAATGGGCTGAAGCTGCACATATTTTTTGCCCTTTTTGTGATTTAGTTTGCCAGATAGATTGAGTATTCCGGTATTTGACCCCTGTTTAAACTAAGAGTCTGTGAACAGAGGTCATTTGTACTGTCAACTATTAAAATGTCCAAATTTACCCTGGTTTTGGTTTTCTCAGGAAAAGCATCATCCAGCTTTCAGGTAGGATTTCTCTTTTTGTTTGTTTGTTTTTTGTATGTTTTGTTTGTTTTTTGAAAGCAATCATAATAAGTAATAAACAGTTTCAAGTACATATTTTTCCTAGTTTGCATAAGAAATTAATCCTACATAACAAATGTGATAAGAGTATGCCCCATAATACAATATGCCACTTCCAATACAGAAGATAGACAATGATCTCTGCAGTTATGTGCACAGAAAAAATATCTGTATCAGCTCAATGACTTGTTAAATATCACCATATCAAATATCGGCAAAATATCCAATATCCTGCATCCCTAATTTTAATATTAAATGAATGAATATTGAATACCACATAAAAATACACAAAAGTGCCAAAGATTGGAAATGTTGAGTACTGATCATAGACCATATAATTAATGGACGTAGTCTCCCAAACATCACCCGACTGTTACTAAAACTGACTTTTGAAGCTAACCTGCTACTGCAGCCATATTGGAGGTGGAGGTGGGGTTCAAGTACAGCTATAGTGTGCACGTCAGCCACATGAGCTGAGCTGTGCCTCTGATTGGGTGAGCTCGCAATGTTGATATCCCCTGAACTGCTAAGTTTAAAAAATATAAACATTTACCCCCTGTACAGTGTGTGCTGATAGGGAAATTAGTGATTCAGACAGGAAATGATTTTTTTAAACCAGGCTGTGAATTTGTTTATTTCTGTGGCTTTTTTAAGCTTGGTGTGGATATGACTTCAGGCACTTGAGCCAGCCTCAAGTGGAAACTCGAGAAACAGCAGATCAAGGAGAAAAAAATAAATGTATCATAGTATCAGGATTTTTTGTTCAAAAATCTTATTTTTATTCTTTGTTTAAAAGCTAGGTTGGAAAAAGGTTGAGACATCAGAGCCCCTGAATAAATATTACAGACTGAAATGTGCATTTTTTGGGAAAATATGGCTCCTGGTATAGTTCGTAGACATGGTTATCATTATCATCCAAGTTTTTCCCATGGTCTGCAAACTTAAAAATCACAAAAAAAATGGAAATTTCAAAGAGTTACAATTTAAATCAAATTGGCAGCCCAAAAATCGTGAAAATCAAATCAGGAGGAAAACACATCATTTTAGTTCTACTGCTGCTCATCAAGAATTAGCAGGTGCTGGAGATCAATGCATGCTTCCACATCAGACCCCAAACTCCAGAAAAGTCACTAGATTTATTGCTAGTCGCTTTTTTTGAAAAATAAAAAAAAAATCATCCCATGGCCCTTATTCAACTTCCTTTCATTTGATCTGTTTTAGCAAACAGGATATTAAGAAATAACCAGTTTTTCATTTCAAAAAGGAAAACAAAACAGAGAACAAACTATTTTCTCTATGTTTTGTTTCCTGACTCATAGTTGAATATCAGTTGAACATATAATACACAGATCTGTGAGGACTCACTAAACTCCATGTGGACTGAGCACAGGCTGCTGGTCTAAAGCTAAAGCTCTGTACATTCAGCAGAAACTCAACAACTCTTCAGCTGATGTTTTTACATGAATGGATTTATAGGGATTGTTGAAAAATCACACATCAGAGTACAGACCAGATTAAAGTGAGGAAAGGGTGCAGGAAATGTTCAGAATACAGGGTCAGAAATATTGGGGGCTTAAAATTCTGTTTTCAGCTCAAATTAGTCTGAATCTGAGAGTCAGTCCTGATCAAGTCCAGATCCTGAACCTGCCACAAAACCACCCTGACATATTTTTGCCCGTATCGCCCCCTAATGGGGAACATGTTCCTTGGTCAGAAGCAGAGTTTGCTGATGTGCAGCACGTAACACTGCAGAAAACTGACCACTGATCGTCTGGGATCAGACACCTGAGGGACAGGTGAGCTGTGATTTCATCAGTCTGTGATGATGGAACAGGGAGGTTTGACGCCACCTAGTGACTGATTCTCACTCAGAGAAAGAGTTAAAGCTACACCATGTTCACCAGCTGATCTCTACACTTCACTACAAACATCAGCTGCTGAGAGCAGACTGACGTTCAGAGCATGAAAACTATGGACCTGATGGGACTGCAAACTCCTCATCCACTGAACTGAGAAGCTACAGAAACTTTCAGAGGATGAGAAATGGCTTTAAGGAAGAGGAGAACATGGACTTCCTGTTTGAGTCAATGGAGCCTCCGTGATCTGCAGGTTGATGTGTCACAGCTCAAGGACAGCACTCAGTGTGGAGCTCAGAGGCATGACAAAATATTGACACAGCAGTATATCGGGATACTTTGACATCTGATACAAAATCCAGATTTCAAATCTTAATATTGATATATTTTAAGAATAAAAATTCACATTTTAGAAGAGTAAGAAGTAAAATATAACTTCTGCACCTCCACTGCAGTAGATGGCGCTGAAGACCACTACTGACACCACTATTTCTTTCGATACATAAATTTTTCATCAACAGTGATGTATCCTTATACATGGAATAAGGCTAATATCAGCCCAATACTAATACCTGGTATTTGTACTCGCCCAGAGACTGAATAATAAATCTCTTATCAAAGTATATTTCAAATATTTATTTCTAAAATTATTTATAAGGTTTGTTGCACTGATCGTGTTAGTATGCCGTGCTTCCTCCCTTTGTTTGGGTCAGTTGGTTTAAAATCATACAAATTTCATTTTTCACAGTGTAGTGGAGTGTGTGTGTGTGTGTGTGTGTGTGTGTGTGTGTGTGTGTGTGTGTGTGTGTGTGTGTGTGTGTGTGTGTGTGTGTGTGTGTGTGTTGAGATGTAAAAAGAGTGTGGACCTGAAAACATCTGCCTCATGTTGGTTTGTGTTTCATGTTTCAGTGCTCAGGATCAGAGCAGGCCCTGGGGTTAAAGGAAAAGTTCACATTTTTTCCTGGGTGTCTGTAAACAGCGCTCAGGTGGAGACTGAGTGAAACACAGAGACGGCTGTTTAGGATCTGTTTAGCTCTGTGAGTTTACTGAGGCTCAGTCTGAACCAGGGATGGAGCGATGTGCGAGCAGAGAGACTGGGTGCTGATGCTGTGAGGTGATCTCTGATCATGGTAAAGGACTGGTTCTGTGGTTGACTGAGCACTGAGTGATTTCTAAGAGCTGAACCTACCTAACCTCAGCTGCAGGTCTTCTTCTGTTTCTACTGTAGCATCCTCTGGATAACGACATGAAAAGTCCCCAAATTAGTCCTTAAATAGAAGGTTTTGTGCTTTTTTTAGTCTTTATTCTGTCTCTCTGGTGCTCCTGTGCTATCTTAACATGATGTACAGCTCAAAGAAAAACTCTGTTTTTCTCTCTCTGGTGTTTTATAAACTCTTATTTTAGCCTCTGTCTGAAACACATCAGATCAGCTGCTGTCTCTTTAAGGCTCCAGCTCCACAAACCCCCTTTGCTCTGACTGACCAGCCCTCTGGAGGCCTGTCCAGACACCTTGATGTTTGAGACTCAGGATGCAGCAGAGAACCGTTTTTACAGTTAAGCGTGATTTTAGACATCTCTGTTATTTAATTCTGGAGGCTTCACCTCGTTCAGTGTTTCTGTCCTCAGTCACAGGAAACAGACATCATGCTGGGACATTATTTATGACGAGACCTTCACAGAATGAAGACCGTTACACCAGCAAGCATCTGCTTTTGGTGCTGTGACTATCAGGAAACATGGAAGCTACGCTACGTTAGCAGGGCTCAGCATTGTAACTGCTCAGCTAACACAGATGTGTATCTGAACGGCTCTGGACCAGCTGACCTTGCACTTCACTGGCCTGCTCAGCACGTCCCCCAACGTGACCTGAGCCAGTTAGGAAGTCTTTGTGTGGATGTGACGGGGTTTAGATGTGACCTGGTTGACGATGGATGGTGAAAACTATTGTAGATGATTGACCTTCGATGAGCTCTGTGCCTTTAAGAAATTAATGTCTTCATGAACTGATAGAGTCTTAAGACAGTATCCAAACTGCTGAGCAGTCCCTGAGACTGGTTAAAGTCCCTGGACTGGGGCATCCTGTGGCCTCAGATGAAACTGCCCTGCTCAAACTGGGGACCGTGGACTGCCATGCTGTTCCCATAGATGGAGGCTCTTGGTCCTGATGAAGAGGAGGAGGAAGAGCTCACAGACACAGCCTGAGCTCAGAGTGTGGCATCAGGACTGAGAAAGGTGTCCCTCTGTCCTCTAGATCAGAGACAGGTCTTTAGAGACAGCAGCCAGCAGACTCAGAGTGACAGACACTTCATGTTTCTTTGAGAGGAGTGGCTCTGACACTTCCTCTGTCTGAAAATATTCAAAAAATGTTGGACTACACACCAGCAGATCTTCCTACGACTGCTCCACCATCAGGTCCTGTTTCTGCCTGTTGGCCCCCAGAGACCTGCTGAGAGACAGACAGAGACAGTGAGAGTTAGCTTTCCCCTGCTGCTGTGATTGGTTGACAGGAAACATGGTGGCTTCAGGTCAGTGTTTCAGGGTGAACCTGATAGGACTTGTTGCAGCCTTGGAGCTGCATGTCTCCAGTGTGTGTGTGTGTGTGTGTGTGTGTGTGTGTGTGTGTGTGTGTGTGTGTGTGTGTGTGTGTGTGTGAGCTGTTCAGAGGTAAAATTATCAGTATGACCATGTATTGTAAAGCAGTAATGAGATTTTTATTCATTATTTACAGAAACTTTGTTCTCTTAAAACACACACACACAGCTCACTGCTGAGGGCCTGTGTCCACTCTCAGGGTATTAACACCTTTAGTCAGCATGCACACAGCGGTCTGACTAAGGTCATAGCTGCATGGTAAAGTCACAGCAGGAGCCGTGTCTTGTCTGCATATACATACAGAGAAGATATTCAGACTTCTGTCCGAAAACGTCTCACTCCTCTTCAATAGGTGGAGCTGTGTCCTTTTTGATAAGCTGTCAAAGCTCAACTTCCAGAGGGGGCGGGTGCCTGTGTTGCCCCCCCCCCCCTTATATAATGATGGTGGAAACTCTGTGATAAGTTTCTACATGTCTATTGTGTGATTACGCGTCTGTGTTTACGTGTCTGTGTTTACGTGTCTGTGTTTACGTGTCTGTGTTTACGTGTCTGTGTTCACGTGTCAGTGTGTTTTTATGGCTTTATGTGTTGTTACGTGTCTGCCTACCTGGGGTCCCTCTTCCAGGTCTACACTTCTCCTTGCCTACTATGCTCTGCTTGTGAATGACGCCTGGGCCCTGTTCTATGAAGCAGGATTACTGCCTAGCGAGGTAGCTTTGAGGATAGGTTTTGGATTCCCTGTTCTACGACACGGGATCGCTCCTCAGCGAGGCAAGTCTCCATGGCAACATACGCTGAACGGCTAACCTGCTCCGGGGCAGGTTAGGTTCCAGATTGAACTCGCAGACTATAAAAATCCTGTCCTCTGACCAATGAGCCCTCACGAAAAAATGGCTTGTCCGTTCTTAGAGGATCCCGTGGACATCGGAGCTCGCATTGTCCCAGGAGCACTCCGGCGTGCGAGAGTTTTCAGGGTCCGCACCGACCCACTCTCTTTTTAGGATGACCACCTTTATGAAAGGTACCGGTTTTTCAGGGAGGGGTTGGTAGTACATGACACTTTCTACAGGTAGCTAAAGGGAATGAAGAACTCTCATTGCCGTAATAAGATCTTCAGTGCCAACACTTCTGTTCCATGACAATATTTTATTGCCCGTATTAAAATTGTGACAGGAATTCATGTAGGGCTCATGTGGGCTACATATCACACAAAAAATGTAAACAAGATAGAAATGAACAATTGAATAAATTCATCTAAGAAATAAATGAGGTATGTTGCATGTTACAGTAAAAGTGCATGGTGAACAGTGCTATTTCAGGATGAGAATGGCACAAAAATTTTTTTTTGCTCTAAACTTATGCATTTAGACTGTCAGCAATTTTCTGCCAGCACTCCTTCCGTGCTTTAGCAGCAGCGACGGTGCTGCTTTTAATGTTAATTACATGTTTCAGCTCGTTATACTTCCTCATGATCACCTCCTGCTCCTCCAGTATGAAGTATGCGCTCCTTCTCTCTCCGGCCTGCTCTGACGCTCCAGACTGCTCCATGTTCGCGATTGGTCAGATGCAGCGTGCTATAAGGCTCCGCCTTATATGCGTGCACGCGCTCATTGCCAAGCCGGATCCACTTATGAGGTTGATAACCAGCGTCGTAAAACCGTGTAGCAAGACCGCTGGCTACCTCGCTCATTTCAGCTCTAAATCTCTAGCCAGACTTTTCTCCTCTGTTGTTCCCAAACGGTGAAATGAATTGCATAACTCTATACGATCTGCAGAGTCCCTGTCTACTTTGCACTGATTAGATTGTCCTTGTGTCTAAAATCTTTCTAGTGTTGTACGTCACTTTGGACAAAAGGGTCTGCTAAATCAAACTGTAGAGCTGTATGTGTTGTTACGTGTCTGTTGCGTTCTTACGTGTCTGTGTTGATCTGTCTGTGTTTATGTGTCTGAGTTTATGTTTCTGTTATGTTTTCACATGTCAGTTGTGTTTTTACATGTCTTTGTTTATTTTTCTGTGTTTACATGTCTGTTGTATTTACATGTCTGTTGTGTTGTTACGTGTCTGTGTTTATCTGTCTATGTTTATCTGTCTGTGTTTACGTGTCTGTGTTTACTCCATCCTCGCGGACACGCTGAGGTGAATGTTCCTCCTGTCACAGACTGAATCTGCTCAGTGTGCACAGCGCTCATATAAACTGCTGACAGCAGATCAGCGCGGCCTGAAACAATAAATATCTCTAATCCTCAGCAGGTTCCAGAGACCCTGACCAGTCACAGCCCTGAACCAGTTCACCCCTAAACAGCCCTGTGTGCTCTGTTGAAAAGCTTCATAATAGAGCTATAAAATGCTAACAGAGGAGGTCTGATGAATTAAACTGAGCCCCTTGGTTCATACCTCCACCTGCTCCTGCACGCAGTCTCACCTGCAGGTCTGGGTCTCTCTGTGTCTCACTTACCTGGACTTCAGGCGTTCTTACTGCTGTCTGAAACCAGTACAGCAGATGAAAGCTGTAACACTTTCAAAGCAGTGTTTGTCCCTCACTTCCCAGCAGACAGTGTGTCAGCACAAACACAAACAGTCTATGTTTTCATGTTGTTATTGAACACACCATCAAACGGTCACAGCTCAGGCTGAAGACGGCCCTGACCCCCTGGGGTAATGACTTTCTAGGAGCTGGTTGGAGTTCAGAGTCACCAACATGGAGTCCAGTCTCTGAGAGCAGACTGGAGGGGTGTGTTAAAGCTGCCTGCCCTCAAACAGCAGCTGGGTTCTGTCTGTGAACACCACACCTGGATCTCCATCCTCAGGTGTTCCTGAACACCTCTGATTCAGAATGGTTCATTCTAAGGCCTTGCTGGGGTTTTGTAGGTTTTGGACTTGGCTGCTGCTGGATCAGGTCCACAGTAATGATTCTGGGCCTGATGGTGAAACTGTTGCATCACAATGGTTTCTTTGTTTAGATACTGTGCAATCATTGTTTGGCGGAAAGGTCAGACAAGTAGAGCTGATTTTTTCTCAGTCACACTTCCTCTCCAGCAGACCCTGAGCGCCAAGGGGTGAGAGAGCCCCGATGGTCTGTGTCTGGAGGTCTATATTTTGGGGTCTCTTTTTGGAGGTCTCTATCTGAAGGTCTCTATTAGGTGGTCTCTGTTTGGAGGTCTCTATCTAGAGGCCTTTGAAGGTCTCTTTTCTAAGGGCCTGTTGAACAATGTGATTGATTGTTGTCAGATGTGGGCGTGGACAGTTTGGCTCAGCGGTGTCCCCTGGTGGGCTTCAGCAGTTTCACCTGAAGGAAGACTTTTTTGGGGGGATGTTTTTTTTTTCAGACTGAAACTACAAGTGAGGAGGCTGACTCTACCTAAGATTTTGTTTTGCCTTGAGTATTGGCCGCTGGTATTAGGAACCTTTGCAAGACCCAGTACTTTAAAATGAGGCCTGTATCAGCCTGATACTCGGTGACAGTACCTGCCCATCCCTACTTTTTATGCACAACTTGCAACTCCCTGAAACTCCACAGAGATTTGAGAAAGTTCTGAAATGTTGGCAGAAGGTGAGAGTCTGGAGAACAGATGAAGAGGGCCCATTTTATCAAGTTATTTGTCTCACCAACAAACAGGGAGTAGTTCTTGTTTTTGGACATGCGTGCCCCAGTCTGGCCCAAACACACTGTGTGTGATACGGGTCCAGGTCTGAACACGTCCATGAAGTCATTTGCTAGCATATTCAGAGCTCCTCCTGGTGGCAGCAGGAAATGTCATGGGGCTGGACATGGCATGGAGCGTTAAAAGTATAAAAGCCAAATATATTCTCTCTCGGGCTGGCTCTACGTTTCATTTCTGTGTGTCACATTTGTGCAGAAAGTATAATCCACCTGCCTGGACTCCTTTCCTTAATTTGACTTTAAAAGGTCAGAAATGTCCTGTCAGTAAGTGCTATGGCCCATTTTTCTGGAATACTTGGACCTTTCAATATCCTGAGTTATTTCCCGTTTACTGCATGTTAAATGAGATCAAAAAACAGTTCAGCTCAGAGTCCTGCCTGGGCCTGGGTCAGGATGATACAACATGCCCCTGGAAGAGCAACGTCTCAACTTCCACTAACTGTCAGTTTTTCTGGGTGAGCAAACCGTTGAGGAATAACTCTCAGTCAAAGTACGCCTACACAGATGTGTCAGCACAGATACACCCAGAGCTAAAGGGTTAATGAGCAGAAATCATTAGCTTCTGTCCGTCTGTCCTTACCCTAACCCATCAACACATCTGATTAATTAACGTGACACTTGGCCTCAGTGATAAAATGATAAAGATATAAATCGCAAAATAACTTCCTGGATGAAAATATGAGACATGGTTGTTAGAATGTGGATAGAATTAATTCGTTTCTGTTTTGACATACGTATGATTAGTCAGTCATATCTTGGAGAAGGAGACGCAAATATGATTGTTAAGCACTCGCAGAGTGAATCACCAAACCTGAAACTGTTAGTGGTCGCTGTGTTTTGGTGACCACATTTAGCACGTTTGAAAAGCAGGTGCAAACTGGCACAGCATTACACACAAATGGCTGAGGTCACTGTGGCGTAGAGGAGCAATGAATAACGAGGGAGGGCGAGAATCTTCCATGTGCGTATTAACATATTTGGACTGTCAGAGATAAAAACAGTGGAGACATATCGTCTATCCAACAACATCATTTCTGAGCTTTGATTTTTTTAACTGGGGCTTTGTGTTTTTGCCAGCTGCACTGGTCTCCACCCCGTGCTTCATGAACATTTATCTCCTGTTCTCTCCAGAGAGCGCAGGAGATGAACCTCCCTCAGTTTTGGGACCACTGCCATTGAGTAACCTCCTGACTGTTGACCGGTCATTTCACTCATGAGTACCATTTAAGCTTGACAATATAGTTATTTTAATCATATCCTGATAAATATCCATATCCACTGACATGAAAAAAATGATCTTGATAGGCTATTTCTCACTCAGCCCGCAGGTCTACAACCTTTACTTTCATAGGAGCCATCTTGCCTCAGCTCACCTGGGTCATAGTCATTCGGGAGTCCCACAATGAACATTATCTTCACCATAAGGACAAAAAACTGTTAACGATTCAGAACATAGTAAAAATATAGTAAATTATTGTCTAAAATTGAAGTGATTTGTGCTTATAAAATTGAACATTTAAAGTCTTGTTTCTTTTTTAATTCAAATACATTTACAAATATTTGAAAAAAAAGAAAATTTATTAATGTCATGTATTTCATAAATTTGCAAGATTAATGGAATTTCAAAAAAGTTGCAAAGTGTTTAAAATTAATGGAATTTCCAAAATTATTATTATTGAAAAAAAAAAAATAAAAAATGTAAAACATTTGCAAAGATTTCCCAAAAATTTGAAATTTCAATAATTTGCTAAATTTTCACAATATGTAAACATTTTTAAGTTTGCAAAATCCTTAAAAGAATGAAATTAAAATAATTGGCAAACATTTGCACAAATAAAAATTTTTTGCAAAAAGTTAAAAAAAGTAGCAAAAATCCCCCCCAAAAAAGTTTTTTTTGTATGATGTAATGCATTTTTAGTTTAACAAAATGTTAAGTCATGATTTTATTTGATGGCTTTAATTATCAATACCCTCTGTAATAAATATAAAATTCTTTATTTTATTTTTTTTTTTTTTTAAGCTACAAGGAGCCACTGCCAAGGAGTCAAAGAGCTGCAGGTTGCAGACCCTTGAGCCATCCCTATGTGACACATTTAACACACTGTAAAAATCATTTGGTTCATAGCCTGTGTCATGTGGAGCACAGACAACCTGTGCCCCCTGGCATGGGTCCTAATGTTCAGCAGGGTCTCATGTCCACTGTGTTCCCCCCTCACTCATAGTTACAAAATGTCATCACAGCAAGAATTCCTTTGCTGTAAAACAACAGTGAAATACTGGCAGACGGTATTTTACCGTTATTTTACGGTACATTTTTTAAAGTGCTGTATGTAAACAGGTTTTTACTGCTGAAATTTCCTCATAAATTTACAGTAATTACAGAATCAAAAACCTGAAAAAGGGGTTGGAGATGCTCCTTTGCAGAGGACGGGGCTCTGGTTGGACAGAATGGTTTCACAGACACAGTTTCCTGAGGACACAGCCCAAGAGTCTTCTGATTTGAGATTTTTCTCTGCACCTGTTTTATAGTTTATAATAATCGTTACCAGAGTGTACAGAGGGGGTTTTACAGGAACAAACAACCCTCTAATAGTCTGAGAGCCCAGCTGTAGATGTCTGCTCTGTCCTCTTCTCTGTATTTTCTCTGTACTCTCTCATGTCCCTCTGTATTTTCTAACAATTGGACATTTTGGATGTTCTGAAATGGGGCTTTCTGTAATCTTCAGCCATATGGCGTCCAGGAGAAGAGCATGGTGGAGGGGGAGGGGGCTCAGACATGTAGGTCAGCCTAAACACGAACTGAGGGAGGGGAAATAATCCCTGTGCTCACACTGAAGGTAAAGAATGGTTTTTATCAGACCTTAAGTGTCAGGAGAGAACAAAAACACAACAACACAGTGAGACACACTACATACATCCACATGTCACACCCTCAGATCTACATGGGGCACACACCCTCAAATCCACAGGGGCACACACTCTGTGGATGAAGGCTGAAAAGGGTTTCTTTAAACCCGTCACAGACTCTTTCAGCTGTGTCATGGACACCACCCACCACAGAACATGTGGTCAGACAACCAGACCTGGGCCTGCACACCTGGTTTCATGACTGGTGGATAGCTGATGGTCCTGGAAAAAAGAATAGTAACAGTTCCTGAAACACAGGAAGTGTTTGGAAGACTAGGTGGTTCCTAGTTCGATATAGAAAATAGAAATAGAAATAGAAAATACTTTATTTATCCCCGAGGGGAAATTCAGGAGTCACAGCAGCATTTAAGAAAACAAAAGTAAGAAAGAGTATAGAAAGTGCAAAAATGTCCATAAGAAATTAGATGACGACATCCCGTCCACCACTCGTCCACCACTCTCCAGCCCAGCCAGTCTCCACCTCCACAGGGTCCAGGACTGAGCCTCCCCAGCAGTCTGTTCAGTCTCTGTCTCCTGGATCCTGTCTGCCCACAGCAGGCGAAGCTCCTCCAATGTGGGGCCGGCGTCTGATGTCAGCTCCGTCAGCCATGTCCGTGAACAGCACGATGCCGCTGGGCTAGCACAGCTAGCTCGTCCATATCCCGGAGCTAGAGCCCACTTTCCCAACAACCATGGATGGAAGGACAGGTCCACGTCGTCACCTCCCAGCTCACATCCGAGAACCAGCACGTCGTCCTCACCTCCTCCTCCTCACCTCGAGGGAAATCATCAAGCCTTACACTAGTTAGCATTGACATGCTACAGACTGCTAACAGCTAATTTCACATGTAAACAATGCAGCCATGGTTACATGTAGGATCTTCAGACAAACACAGGAGAAAAGTAGTAAAAATATCACTGAAGCCACAAAGTTTGGTGTCCATGACCAACAATGAACCATACAAAGTGATGATCCACTTCAAATACAAAGATGACGAAAAAGAGACGAAAAAAATTACAAAAAACGTACAAAGAAGAGAGAGCTGCTGCAACAGGCAGCTACTTGGGCAGCGCCTAGCAACATAAAAAAAAAAAAAAAATGATATGGCTTTATCTCCACATTTTTAGGCTATACGATGTATGTCTACCTTGAGATGACGCTGTGATACATATGGCCAAACTAAACCAGACTGGAAACAGTTCATTTTTGTAACTTAGAATACAAATTTTGAAAACCACTGTATAAATTTAGAACAATTAAATTCAATTTTGTGCATTAAAACAGGTAATTCCAGGGAGTGTCTGCAACTATTAACAAAACCATTGGGTCTGCTAATAAGATGTTAAAGACTTACTGTCATGAATCACCTCACTGCTCTGACACACAAAACAAAAAAAACTACACTATACACACCAACAGAAACACACAAAACTCACTTTTATGCATGTTGTGAAACTCCTCAATTGGCTGATGTGGTGTGCTTTTGACCATGGGAAAGGAGTGTCTTTTTTTTCTTTTTTGCTGCACTTTTGACTTGCTAACGCTCTGCACAGAATCCTCTGTTTTCACTGTTTCATCCTGCCCCAAGCATGTGACGGTGTTAAAGAAAACACGTTTCAGACAGTCTTTACTGAAACACATTCTGCTGCTGCTCAACTGACACTTTGAACCTAAACCACCTCACAGTTATCATAAGACTGTATTGATCTTTGACTGATCAACTTGTCTTCAGTGTTGGTCTCATGTTGTTGCTACAGTGATGAGTGGAGGTAAGTGGTGGCTCTGCATATTACCCATCAGATGGTACTGTGGATGGGCACATGCTAGATACAGAGGCCCAGTTTTACAGTTTCACCCCAAAATGATAAAACGCAGTGAAAATAATCTGTGTTTGCATGGAAACACTGAGGGAGGGAAAACGCTGTAGTAAGCATGCCAGGCCTGTAGTTGGTGCTATAACTGTCTTGTCCAGAAGCAGCTTGTGGGAGATCTCCACTGAATAGAGTTGGGCCGATCATCTGGAATGTTTCCCAAAGCCCAGGTACCTTGCCTTGCCTTGTGTCCTCTGTTTTGTTAGCATGTGGCTAATTGACCAAGGATACACTGGTATCCTTCGTAGCCTTGCCACGGCTATAAATACCCAACATGCAACGCATGAATCTACAAAAAAAGGAAAAAATGGAAGGCAAAGACGCTCCAGAGAGAGACGCACCAGTGGAGGCGTGCGGTAAATTCCAATTCAAATGTAAGCAACAAAATACACCTCTGAAAATAACAACTTATACCATGTCCAACACTTAAATCTTTTGTGTTTCACTCACATAACTAGAACTACTGAGAAGCTGCATCTGCAGAGTGTTAATGATGTGACAATAAAAAGCAAAAAGTGTACAAAAGTGGCAAGCCATGACAATATTTGTAGCAGCTTGAGCATACGGTCTACTCCCACGTTTGTATAAACTTTCCAAGCACTGTCCACAGTGCAACACATGTTATGTAAGACAATGTAACTCCAATTACATAAACATTTGTGACAGGAATCTGATGGTAAAAAAATATGTCTTTGTAGGCTGTTCCATTAGCATCTCCTTTTGAGCAGAGGCAGGACACTTGCCTTGGATTAGAAGGAAGGGGCTTTGAAGGCACTGCCTTCCAAGGCAAGGCAAGGCAAGGTACCTGGACTTTGGGAAACAGCCCTGGTGTATTGGTGAATACTAAGAGCAGAAGTGGAGCAACAGATGTTCATTTTGTTAAAGACAGTCAGCAGATTCAGAAGATTGAGCAACACAAGCTCAACATGGTAGACCATGACGATCGCAACAATGCTATTGTTGGACTGTTAGAGGCGCATGTGTGAAGCGGAGAGTGAAGTCAGTGTTTCCCATGAAAACCGGCTTACAGTTTACACGACAACGGTGGCTGCAGCTTCTCAGAATTGTAAGTGGTAAATCGACCAGTACTTATAAAACACACTCAAAGTGCTTTTCACTGCTAGTCTTATTCACCCAATCACACCACATCCACACACTGATGGTAGAGGGAGCTCTAGGCAGGAGCCATTAGTTCTATCTAACACATTTGCACTCATTCATACACCACTGACAAACAGTGTCTTGCTCAAGGACACTCTGGCATGTGACTGCAGAAGCTGGGATTGAACCCCTAACTTTCTGTTTTAGAGGTGATGACTCTACCACTGAGCCACAGCTGTCCTCTGGAGGCCGTTTTCAAAAGTTTGCATTTTAGGTTGGCTAAAACGCCGTTCCAGTGTAAATGAGAGGCTGAAATGCAACAAAAGTTTTGCGTTTCACTCTTAAACTATTGTTGTGTAAACAGCCCCTTGTTGACCTATCTCTGGAAGTGCTGTAGGCCCCCCTGACCCCCTTTCTGAATTGCCTTAGTGATGTCTGTGTCTAAAGAGGGGAAACCAGAAATGGCATTCTTTGGACTACCTGATCCCCCTTATGGACCTGGGCCCTCTCAAAGAAAATGTTCAACCCTTTGTCACCAAGCGTATTTTTTTCAGACCAGACCTAAAACCAGGAGGGCACCAGGCAACCCCATGTCTAAACAGCCCCCTCAGTGGAGTGTTTAAAGTCTGGTCTCAGACCCAGTTTTATTAAACTTTCACACTGTGTGAGTTGTGTGTTCCCCTTTTTTATTATCTTATTTATTTTAATTGGTTTTAGTTTTTACATTCATGGCGTCCAGCTGGTCTTTCCTGTTTCATTGTTTTTTCTTGGTGTTTTTGGATAATGGTTGCCTAGTTTCGAGCTGATGTTCTGTCCTTAAAGTGACAGTTGTTGTGTGTGAGGGTGCAGTATCCGGCTGTACGCGGTATCATGCAGTGCTGTGGGTCTGTTATTGTGTTTCAGGCAGTGATCCAGAGATTATGTGCAGAGGGGGAAGGAGTCCATTTAGAGGATTTAGGTCGTTACTGGAAATGTCACGTTAATACTGTTGTTATTTAACTGATGTGTGTCAGCGCTCCTCCGTCTGTGGCTCTAAACATGAAAGGAGTGTTTACATGGGACAGGAGCGGACATGTTCATGAAGACTCCGTCAGTCACATCTGGTCTGTGGACTTTGTTTCTCCTCTTTACTGAGGTCTGGACTTGGTCTAGACCTGGTCTGGACCTGGTTTACCCTCAGGAATGGAGGGTTTTAATAACTGCACAGACTTTTCATCAGGTAGAGAAACAGGTCTTACACCTAAAAACTGTCTCTGATCTATAACACACACACACACACACACACACACACACACACACACACACACACACACACACACACACACACACACACACACACACAGATGAGTCACTTTAATGGTCTATTCCTTGGATTAAAGTTTGGCTCTGACTCATGCTGCTCACTCACACACACACACACAGCTGCTCCCTGTGTGTGTTAGATGATGAGTGTGAGGAGGGACATCCTCTCAGAGCTTTGTGTCCTCCCTCAGAGTGGACCGATGGAGCTGCAGGCAGCCCAGGCCTCTGTTTTATGCAACCACAGGTTTTGATTCACAAAGCTTTCATTGAGATCAGCTGAAACCAACGTAATCCGGTTCAGCGAGGTGACCCGGGCACAGGCTGCACTGCTGGAATCAACGCCACAGGAGTCCGGAGTCCCCAAATTACCCAGGTCAGCTGCATGTGTTGACACAAGCTGCCCTCCTCCTCCAGACTTCGATCACAGCAGGTCCTGCCAGCCCCCTTGTTGTGATGTCAGGGTGAAGTCAGGGTGAGCTTGTGTGGGAAACAGACGCTAATCTTCCGGTGAATTCCCCGGCAGCTACTGGGCCGTCCTGAGAGTGAGCAGGTGGGCGGAGTTCCTCCTGGTTTACCTGCTGGGTCTCTAATCCTGAACAGGGGTACAGGGTCTGCACTGCTTCTGAGGGTTTTTAGATCAGAAAGGGGTCAGTGTGCTGCTCTGATGTGGATTTCAGGAGAAGTGTTCCTCACTAAGACTGAGGGGTGGATACTGGCAAGAACCTCTTGATACAAAACGCATTTATTTTATTTTATTTTGTTGATTGATTTTAAAGAGAGAGCAGCACATAGGAATGAACATTTTTATAAATGTAAATATGTCAGATTATAGCCTTGGGCTAATTTTCATCTGCAGACCCCCTGGCAGGTTGATGGTAACAAATACATACAAGACACTAAATTCAGTAGGACAGCGATTAATCACGATACTTAGGAAGCTATACAATAATATCACGATGTATCACAATAACACAATATTGTGTTATATTGCGTTAATCTACACAATTTACTAAGAAAAAATTTTAGGGATGTACAATGTTATCGGCACAATATCGTCATCGGCTGATAAAAGCTTAAAAACACGTTTATGGGTATCGGCAGATATGAAAATTTCTGCAGATAAGCACAGCCGATAAGGTGCTATTCAGTTAGGATTATTATTATTTTCCATCTGAAAAATAAGCTCCTTAAATAAAATATAGCACTTCATTTATCTGCACTGCAGAGCTCTGTGTCTGTCACCAGGTTGTTACAGTAGCTCTAAAATAATAATATGCAACTTGGTTATGTTTAAAAATGCATTGTACATATAAAGTTCATGTGATCTAAAGAAATTATTTTTCTGTATTTCAATACTGAATGTCTTGAGTTTGAAAAATAATACATTTCTTATATATGGTAAAATCAAATGTTTTTTGTCTTGTTTTCTGTGTGTTTCTTAAATAAGACCATCACTATTAGAGTAACATATAAATTCCAGTACAGGAAAGACTTAGCTTTCTTTACAGTGAAAAAAACAAACAAACTTGGGATTATCGGTATCGGTGTCGGCCAAAAGGGGTTTCGATATATCGGCATATCGGATATTGGCAAAAATCCAATATCGTGCATCCCCAAAAAATTTAGATGATATTTATGGAAATCCAAATATTACTCTAAATTAAAAGGACGAAGGAAAACATTGATGTCTATGGCATACCAACATACCCAGTTCAACAAAAAAAAAAAACACATTTGAAGTTAAGAAATGAAATGTTATAAACATACTTTAAAATGATGTTTATTATACAATCTCTTGGCAACATACAGTGTAGTAGCCATCTACTACAGTAGAAGAATGGAAGTTCTATTCTACTTCCAACTCGGCCAAAATATACATTTTTATTAAAAAAAAAAAAAAGAAAAAAAAAAGAGCTGAAATATTGATTTCGTATCTAAGGTCACAATATCATGATACATTATCGTATCAATATTTTTAACACACCTCTACTTAAACCCATCATCAGACTGAGCTCTGGGTAGGGATGGGTACTGAATTAGGTGCTTTTATCGGTACCGCCTGTATTACATCTGTAGTAATGAGTATCGTTTCACTTCAGATCAAACTGTACCATGTTTTGGTACCTGAACACAGCTTTGTAACTGTACAACAGAGAGTGGAAGAGTAGCAGATTTTCCATGCTGGACATGAAGACAGCATTACAGGTTTTTATATTAAAGAAGAAATATGTTAAATTAAAACATTCTGAGATTTTATTAATAAACTAGAAAAGCACTCAGAGAGCGCAGACCCCCGCTAAGCATACAGTGACTGTCACGCAACACTTTGGTCCTACATTAATGTTATACTCCCTTTCAGCAGATTGTCTGCTACAATTTAGTGTTAGCTGCAGGTTTGTACCATAATTTGTTACCTGACAGTGTCGAAAATGATGATGACCCAGTACATATTTCATATTCCAGATCTGTGTATCCAGAATATTGCCAGGATCTGGATTATACTTTTACATCTGTTAGAAATTATTGTGACCTTGTCTTGTATTGTTTTGCAAAGCAAAATAAAGAATCTTTTATAAAAACCCTGGATTCAGAAGGTGATCTGGATCACCTCCAAAATTTAATCACTTCTTCCTTTTCCCATGTTGAACGTTTACTGAAAATTTCACCAAGGTGGAGATAACAAATCAATATTCAGTTCCACATAGACACACAAAAGTACCAAAAATGGGTATTGTGGAGTACTGATACTGGTTGCCATATACTGGGCATTGGTACCATGTTGTTTTAAATATGAAGGGTACCCATCACTAACTCTGGATCCCATTAACCACCACTGATGATCAGGGTAATGACAGCACATTCTCCACCAGAGTCCCTTATCCAGCCTCCAGGAGAGTTTTGACTTTTTTCACACCATATTGAAAAGATACAGAAAACAATTCAAAATGAAAATATATAATCTTATTTTGACAATTAAACTTCAAAATAAATAACTAAGCAATCCAGGACAGGTAGAATTAATCCATGCTCAGAATGTTGAGCAGTCTTTCCATGAGACAACCACAGCACTGCTGCACGTCTATTCATTGCTTCCAGTTTACACCAAGGAGCATTTGGGGATTGACGCCAGTGAAGAGCCTTGTGGATATGAGCAGCAGCACATCAGTAAAGACAAAACTGTGTAAAGCTATACCTCGTCTAACTTTACACCTTCAAAGTAAAGCTTTAGAAATTCTTCCCCTCTCTACATAAAGGAGTGTGTTCACTAGGGATGGGTACCTTTTACATTTGAAACAATACGGTTCTGATGTGCGGTACCTGGCAATCGGTACTGGTACTCAACAGTACCAATTTTAGGTACTTTTTTGTGTTGATGTGGTAAAAAATATAAATTTGTTTAATAATAAAACATAAAAATTCTTCCACTTAACATATTTATTCTTCAGTATACAACCTTGTAATGCTGTGTTTATGTCCAGCATGTAAAATCACCTACTCTTCCACTCTCTCACAGTCACAAGGATGCATTAAGGTACCTAAACATGGTACCTTTTGGTTTTACGTGAATCGGTACCTGATACTTTTGACAGAATTTGGTCGGTACCGATAAAAGTACCTAATTCGGTACCATACCCGGAGTGGCTAATCGGGAGGACCAGGACAATCCCCGGTGGGCCGACCTGAAGTTTGGGCCGCGAGGGCCGGTGGTAATATACATTTTTTAATAATACTATAATTTTTTGGTTCGGTGTTCATTCGTGGCCCTGAATGAGTATTACCTACATGCTATTACCGCTGTCCCTGTGGGCCGTCTCCATCGGCAGCTTTTTTTTTTTTTCTCAGATGCATCCTGACGTAACAGCACGTCTGTGCAGGCTAAAAACAATTAGCTCCGCCAGTCAGAGTCTGTGCAACGAGCCAGCTCGTAGCTACTGCCAGCCAGATGGACCAAAAGAGCAAGGGTGGCGTAGGAAATTGCTGGAAAATGACACCAAAATGATGACAAAAAATAGCATCTTTTTCTAATAAAACGTCAACGAGCTCGCGGTTTGAAGATGGTGATTTAACTGGTAATGGTCACTGAGTGAATATTAGAATTAGTGTCAGCGTATAGCACACAATTGAAAATGAATAAGATGAATGTTAGATCCAATAGACCTGCATATTTTGCCACTGAACAAAATCTTATTGTTTATTATCATTCTTATTGCACAGGTTTAGGTGAGTTTATGGAACCTGGAGGAAGTGTGAAAGGGAGAGCAGAGTCTACTCCAGGACTGATTTCAGAGACAGCAGCTCAGCAGCAGCAGAACCCTGAACCACAAGTTAGGGATGAGATAGATGAAGATGAGTCTGTTGATAGTTTTGACTACTTTGCTCACCCTCAGTTACAGGATATACATTTTTTTTTTTCTTATCAGCACTCTTCACATGTAAAGTTATAATTACTTTATTTTAATACAAAAGATCATGATATAAAGTGGGCTGGTCTGAGGTATGAAATTCCAGGGCTGAAAATGAGTCCCACTCCGCCCTGTTCGGTACCCATCCCTAGTGTTCACTGGTCAAGCTTTTTTTGAAAAACTTCTGAAAGAGTAAAAAACAGAACATTTTGAAACAAAAAAAAGAAATGTTGGTAAAATGTTCAGTTTTATTGCTCTTACACTGCCTTTCAAAGAAAGTGGCAAACTGCTCCATCCTTCACGGTCAGTCTTAGTCTTTGAGATGAGGGGCTTAAAATGAACTGTATACAGGTTAGGTTGTGTGTGTGTGTGTGTGTGTGTGTGTGTGTGTGTGTGTGTGTGTGTGTGTGTGTGTGTGTGTGTGTGTGTGTGTGTGTGTGTGTGTGTGTGTGTGTGTGTGTGTGTGACGTTAATGCCGGCTTTACCCAAATTAAAGGGTACATCTGTGTATCAAAGGTGGGGAGCAGGAGTATTTACAGGGTAACATTCTTTTTCAAAGATTTTAATTGTAACCTAAAAAGGAGCTGAAATTATTAAGACAGATCAAACAGATGGGATACCAGACACAGGATCAGTTATAAACAAAAACATGTCATCTGCTTACAAAAGAAGTTTATGTTCATCACCTATACCAACAACCCCAGTGCCAAAGAATAATAGTCAGTTTATTGTTTTTGAGTACACTGGCTTGTGGATCTGTTGCTCCACTTCTGCTCTTAGCATTCACCAACACACCAGATGATCGGCCCAACTCTACTTCAGTGGAGATCTACCAAAAGCTGCTTCTGGACAAGACAGTTATAGTCCCACCTACAGGTCTGGCATGCTTACTACAGAGTTTTAGCTCTCTCAGTGTTTCCGCGTAAACGCATATTTTCTTTTTCTCAGTGCGTTTTGTGTTTTTGGGTGGAACGTGAAAACTTGGCCTCAGGAAGTTCAGTATGATTTATTCCTGTTGATAAAATCAAGAAATGTATGAGTTCTGTGGAAAAGGTGGCTTCCCTTTATAAATCCATCCAGATCCTCTGATATTATGATTGGAAGGACCTTTTCCAAACCAGTAGCCAGTGATTTTTTTAACATCTGCATTTTATGTGTTTCAACATTTTTTATTGTTTTTAAAACCTAGAATACAAGAAAAACAGTTCCCCTTGTTCCTCATAGAGTCTTATGACTGGCATACTGCTTGATAAAGACAAAAACGAGAAGAGGAGAAAAAAATAAATAAATAAATAAATAAATAAATAAATAAATAAATAAATAAATAACAATGTGCACATTGGTCTCCCTATAACATATCTGTCCAATGTCAAAATGAATCATACTAATTGACCATTCAAGATACCGACACTGAAAGCCAAGCTGTAAAAGGGCCCCATGTTAAATCATACTGATCTAACTTGTCCAAGAGAGAGTATGTTACTCTTTCATAAGCTGCCAACTGAGCCACAGTTGTGGCCCATTCTTCATAAGGGGGCGGATGCCTCCTCCTCCAGTACCTCAGGAGTACCCTTTTAGCAACGGTAAGGGCCAAAATAATCCATTGTCTCTCAAAAGATGACAACTCACAGTCACTAAGTTCCATGGTTGAGCCAGTTTAGCAGACACTTGGAATTTCTTTTTCAATACCTCAAGAAGCTCCAGACTCTTCACATCTCCAGCAGGAATCTGTGGGTATTAATTTCCACTTATGTAATTGTTGAGGTGTCCGATGTCACCGATGTATCATTTTCAGTTTAATAAATTTATTGCCAACTTCTTTATAAATTGGGTTAATATTTTTCAGACATGAATCCCAATCTTCAGGAGATATGTCCACAGCCATGTCCTTTGCCCATTGTTCTCTAACTTTTATCAAAGGATCACACACTTGGTTGTGCAGCAAATGATAAATCTTTGAGGCAATGCCTCTGCATGATGAGGATTTAGTGAGCAGTTCTTCAGTTGGGCTGCCTGTGGGACATATAAGGGGGCTTCCTAGCCAATTTGACAAAGTACTTTGCATTTGGACATATCTCCAAAATTGGTTACGGGGTAAATTATACTTATGGAAATTTTGATTGAAGCTCAAAAATTGTCTGGTTTGACTATCAAACAAATCTGAAACAAACATGATCCCAGCCCTCCTCCAAAGAGTCCAATTAACTGTTTTATCTCCCACCAAGATTCTGTTACCATAAGGGCGCAAGAGGGGATTTAAAGAAATCCCAGCGACCTGCTCTATGCAGCTTGATCCATAGTGTTCTAGAATTAACAGTGACAGGGTGCTCTTTTTGTTGTAGTGTTTTTGGGCCAAATAAAGCTAAACATGAGGTTGTCCCACCAGAGACTTCAACCTTAATCTGCAACCAGCTGGGGTTATCTTTCACCTCTTCACCTACTAACCAGGCTCTTATCTGTCTTATATTGATAGCCCAATAATACCATCTAAAATTGGGGAGAGAAAATTCCCCGTTCTTCATGTGGGATTGTAATTTGTTAATTCCCAACCGGTGTTGAGATTTGCCCCAAAGAAAATCAAGAATGAGAGTGTCAAAGTTTTTAAAGTATGAGTCTGGAATATGTACAGGCAGGGAGGTGGCATAAAGTATAATATATCACTGGTGCGGTCATCATTTTAATAGATTGTATTTTGCCCCATCACGAAAGATTAATTTTTGCCCATCTGCCAAAATCAATTTTCGTTCTCTGCAAAAAGTGGTTGGATGTTTTTAGGGTCTATGTCCCTATAATCCAGGGTTATGAGGATGCCCAGATACTTAATACTTGTCTTGGACCAGAACATCCACATTTTAAAGAGGTAAGGGTCTGATGCACGATCCTCATCCTTTTCAGAAGCTTTATCCGTGATGCTTGTTTTAAAATAAGAGGTAAATGCTACTTAGGAGAGACTCATCAAACACAGATAGAAGAACTGGAGCCAGCTCATCATGAAATTTTCTATCAAATTGGACAAAAATCTGTCTCAGAGTGAGAGCCCACAGAGCAGCTGGGAAAAGACAGAGAGCTTCATGTAAAAGAGGCAGAGGAAACCAGAACCAGAGGACTACATGAGAGGACAGGAGTTGGTGGTGTACAGCTTCACTAATCACACAGCTCGTTGGGGTTTCTCTCCTAACAGGAACACAAAGGTCACACAGAGCTTTAAACGACAGGAAATCCCCTTTAAGTCTCTGAACCACAGCATCTCCTGTCAGCATCTCCCAGAGACTACAAACCACCAGAGTCAACCCAGCTCTGTGGCTACATTTGGTGGAATAGCCCTTTAGGAAGAGCTCAGACAGGCTCTGACTGATCCAGCTTCTCCTGAAGTTAACCATTCAACAGGACCCTGAGGGGTCTAGTGTTTCTTCTTCCTCCTGTCACGGTTTCTTACCTGCCTCTCAGTCACCTCCTCTTCCTCCTCCTCCTCCTCCTCCTCCTCCTCTTCCTCCTGCTGATGCAGCAGAGGCTCAGCCCTGAGAGGAGCGGGGCAGGCCGGGCTGACTCTGGCTGACTCTGGCTTCCAGAGGACAGGAATAGTAGAGCCGGATGAACCGCAGAGACCAAGAGTTTATTTGAAGCCTGAGCTCTACGTAGTCATTACAGTGTGGTCTGATGGAGGCCTGCTTTTAGACGGCACACATGTGGCTCCTCTCTGCTCCCTGCTCCCCGCCTGTAGTCAGGATGGAGCAGGAGGCTCAGCCCAGAGTGGAGCTTCCCATCAGAGTCCATTAACACTGTCAGACAGGCGTCCATCATGGCTCACGTTGGAGCTGGATTATCTCTGTATCATCAGACTGTTGCTGTGTTTCTGTATTTGACTGTGAGCCTCCTGCTCTGTCCACGGGTTGTTCATGAGAGAAAACCAGGGAGAGGTGTTGAAGAGGGTTCATCAGAATCAGCCCTGCTGCTCTTCAGCTGCAAACATTTACATATTCATGCTCAGACTGATTTAAATGAGAATGAGAACAACTGCAGAGCCTCTTCCTTTGAGCGTGGAGCTCACCCTGAGGAAATCATACCACACCTCCCCTCAGCATCAGGGTCTGGGTCCAGTGGGTCTTAGTGGTAGACAAACAGCTGATGAAAACCGCCTTCTGTCTCTACAGGGCCATTGTTAGACCTGTACTGACCTGACCTGTGCCTGTGTCCTCTCCAGGAGAAGACCAAGGGCTGGGAGCCCACTCTGGTTCCTGTTCCTGCACCTGTTTTAAAGCACCAGAGCAGTCTGCTCATCCCAGGGTTCCCATCAGGCCCAGGATGCCAGGATGCCCATCACTCAGGACAACGCCCTCAGCATCCTCCCTCTGCTGGAGGACTGGCACAAGACTCAAACCACGAGATCCCAGAAGGACCAGAACCACAACCAGGACAGTTCTGGGGACAAGGTAGGCCTCATTTCCCTCCCATTGTTCTGTACTCTCTTCCTTTTTTCCAGAATCAGTCATGTTTGGATTCAGAGATTCTCTCCTTCCTGCAGCAGGTTAACCATTTATGTCATCTGGGACGTGGTCCTGAATGGGTCAAAAGCCCTGTGTCCATCAAACAGTCCAATTTGGATCAGTACAGTTTGGTACGGGTTGGAAAATTCTGATCCTGTTTGTGTTTCCACAGCCAACTGTGCCCTTCTTGGTAGGCGGTGTGTTTCTAGCTCCACCTTCTGGAGTCAGATCAGTATGTGTGGCACCCCAAAAGAAGGGTGCCAAAAAGTGGGGCGGTACTGGTCGGGAATTTGAGGACCTGTTCCCGTTTGTCCTGGTCAAACAAAACAACACAAAATGTGTGCTATACCAAAACAAACCAAACTTAACCACTTCAGATTTCAGGGACATCTTGTTTTTGTCCCTGACAGGCTCAGGTAGTTCCTCTAATTCTACGGCCACACAGGACGCAAATTCGCAATGACGCGGGTCAAGATTGCACACAAAGTCAATGCAAGGACTTGTTTGGATGCAGATTCGCCTCGCGTTGGACACGTTTGTGGCGTCCTACGCTTCCACACTCAAGTTGAAAATGTTGAACTTTCAACGCAAATTCGCATACGCTATGCCACGGCAGCCAATCAGCAATGACATTCCCCCCCCGATGCCATTTGATGACGTGTGACGCTCCAGCCACCAACCCCACCGAAAGATGGAGGAGAAGTTAATCTGCGCGGTGTGTCATCATCCTGAGTTTTACGATACGACGTGTGTACTCTACCCAGGCTGGGAAAAAAAAAAGGAGCAGGCTTGGGTGAAAGTTTCTGAGGAGACAGGTTTTGAAGGTAAGTTCTGTAAACATTTGTTTCCAGCTGGATTTGCCTGCACCGGTCTTCACTGAGTCCCACTGTGTTTTTCTCAGTGGAGTTTTGTCGTAAAAGATGGAAGAGCCTCAGGGACACTTACCTGACAGAGGAGGAAGGATCAGGAAAAAAGGAGCAGGGCAGGGGCAGAGCCAGGGAAAAGATGGAAGTTCTCTGCGGTCCTCTCTTTCCTCGACCCCTTTATTATCCCCAGGGAGACCTCCGGGAACATGGGTCGGGGGGTCGACCGGTCATCAAGCTTGCCAAAATAGTCCAGTGTCCAGCCTCAGGCGTTAAATTGGCGTCAAAATTCGCCAATTTGCGTCCGGTGTGGCCGCGAAATGAGTCTGAAATATAACAGAGTGAGTGTCTGAAGCCCAGTTTCCACAAAGTGGAACAGTTTTGTTCGTCTTTGCACGGCACACATTTTGTGGTGTTTCCACTAACTAATCCTGGGACAGGTCCCCAAATAACCGAGACGAGCCGTTCTACTTCTTGGTACCCTGCTGTAGGGGTGCCAGACTGAACTGATCAGACCCCAGTAGGTGGAGCTAGAAACACTGCAGTCTGTTGATAGGTGGAAAGAATGGTCACTTCCTGTGTGACAGCGGCTGCTGTATTTCTCCTGGCGGCTCACAGTCTTCTCTGAAACAAAGCTTGATTGTTCTTTGTAACAAAGAGCCACATGCCAATCACACAGACAAATTGCTGCATGTCTTCCATCGTTGCTCTTTGTTTAATGTGTCACATTTTTCTTCTTCAATGGATTTATTAGGAGGGTGTCGCACTGCTATTGCGTCATGCTATTATGACACTGATGTGGCTATTGGCATCAAGCTTACACACTGCCTACCATGAGGGTGCAGGGTTGGCTGTGGAAACACAAACAGGACCAGGCTGAACCAAGCCAACCCGTACCAAACTGTACTGACCTAAACCGGACTACTTGGTGGAAACGGGGCTTGAGAGAGAGAGAGGTCTGTTCTAAAACTCTCAAACATCGTTTTTCGTTCTGGGGTCTTCCCCAGTGTTTGGAAACAAGGTCAAATAACACCACTCCACAAAAGTCGAGACAATAGAACAAACCCCAATAACCACCGTGGGATCTGTGCTAATAGAAACCTGAGAAATCCTGTGTATGATCATAAAACATACTCCTACATTTCCTCACTGAGTTAGCTTTTTACCAAATTATCAAACAGCAGACCACATCTTCACTACGAGCTCCCTAATCCACAAACAGACTGTTGTAGACTTAAAAAAGTGTTGGACTCAGTTTGGTGGGAGGGTTAACCCCCCCCCCCTTAATGTCTGCAGCAATGAACAGTCAATCTGTCCAAAATTAAAACCATGAACAGCCTCCAGCACCACACACTGAGATTCTTCCAGATACTGTTGATACTGAACACACAGGAAACTGCTCTTACCAAGGCCTGAATATTAGCACCACAGGAAACTGTGACAGTGCTGTGAACCACCTGAGAGACAAGGCCAGAGGAGCTTTCTACACTGTCAGAGGGACATCAAACCAGACATCCCTATTCCAACCTCGGAGCTGAGAGCTGAGCTCTGAAAGGTCTGACCGGGTTTCAGCGCTGTGTGTGTGTGTGTGTGTGAGTGTATGTGTGTGGATGTGATCTGAGATGACTGAGGGACAGAGGAAGTCAGAGTGAAAGTGGGACAGATCACTTCTTTGTTAGCGTCTCTATCCTGCAGCTGAAAGCTCTCTGACCTACTGACCAGCAGCTCTGTGAGCCAGCATCATGGCAGAGAGTTAACCCCGTTAATTCCACTCTGACGGCTGGATTAGAGAGCATGGAGCGGTTTATTCTCCAGTGAAGCAGGGTTATATAAAGTTTGATGATCTGACATGATAGCTTTATCACCATTAGACTCCCTGCCTGGCTGCCTGGCTGCCCTCAGCGCTGTGGAGGCAGCGTGAGATTAGCTCTGACTGAGCTCTGAGGAGGCTCTTTGGTGAAAACATCCTCTGACTGTGGATGCTGGAGTCAAAGGAGGAGTTCAGGACAAAGCTGCTTTGATGCAGAGCAGGAACCACAGACTGTGTATACAAATTAAATGAAAAAAGGAATTAAAAAGTAAAAAAAGAAAATAAATAAGAACAAAATATATATTTTTAAATAGTTAAAAAAAAAATACCAAGAAGAATTTAAAACAACAGAGATAAAGTAATTTTTTTAAAATAAAAATAGAATAAATAAAGATAAAGTAAATGAATAAAATAAAAAAATAAAATTAGATAAATTTACAAAATAAATCATGAAAAAACATTATTAAAAACAAAATAACAAAATGAAATAATAGATAAGTACTATACAAAAAATAAAAGAAAAATGTCAATGATAAATCAATAGCTAGCTAAATATATAAACAGATAAATAAAATACTGAAAAGGTGCTTTGATAAACCTCTACCAGCTGAATATTCACTCCTCTTCTCTGTCCCCCAGCAGGGGGATCAGGACCCATACAGGAACGGGGAGGGGGACAGTGTGTGCAGCAGCAGCAGTGCGAACAGTCTAAGCTTGGAGGACCTGTCTCTGTGTCTGGCTGCCATTCAGAAGCTGGTGGAGTACATCAAGTTTAACTTCATGGAAGTGGACGTCAGCCCGTCCTCCAGCCCGTCCTCCTGCAGGGAGGGGCTGGACGTGGAGATCCAGGCTGTCTCCATGAGTAAGGAGGAGGAGGACTCTGCAGAGTTCGGCCTCAGCTTCGGGAACATCCCCATCTTTGGAGACCCCGATGGAAGGAAGAAGGGCGGGCCGAGGAGGAGGAGGGACCAGGGCCCCATCATGGACGTGGGCTGTATCTGGGTGACCGAGGTGAGGAAGAGGAGTCCAGCTGCTCGCTGCGGGGCCATCAAGCTGAGAGACGAGCTGCTGTCTCTGAATGGACAGCTAATGGTGGGGGTGGACGTCAGCGGAGCAAGGTGAGACGGGTATCAAAACCAGGACTTAAGTCTCCTTTCAGGTACCCCTTTCTCTAACCCTTTCTCTAACCCTTTTTCTAACATTTTCTTTAACCCTTTTTCTAAAATTTTCTTTAACACTTTCTCTAACCCTTTTTTAACCCTTCCTACAACCCTTTCTCTAACCCTTTCTTTAACCCTTTCTTTAACCCTTTCTCTAACCCTTTCTTTAACCCTTTCTGTTACCCTTTCTCTAACCCTTCTTTAACCCTTCCTACAACCCTTTCTCTAACCCTTTCTTTAACCCTTTCTTTAACCCTTTCTTTAACCCTTTCTCTAACCCTGTCTCTAACCCTTTCTTTAACCCTTTCTCTAACCCTTTCTTTAACCCTTTCTTTAACCCTTTCTTTAACCCTTTCTTTAACCCTGTCTCTAACCCTTTCTTTAACCCTTTCTCTAACCCTTTCTTTAACCCTTTCTCTAACCCTTTCTTTAACCCTTTCTTTAACCCTTTCTCTAACCCTTTCTTTAACCCTTTCTTTAACCCTTTCTCTAACCCTTTCTTTAACCCTTTCTCTAACCCTTTCTTTAACCCTTTCTGTTACCCTTTCTCTAACCCTTCTTTAACCCTTCCTACAACCCTTTCTCTAACCCTTTCTTTAACCCTTTCTTTAACCCTTTCTCTAACCCTGTCTCTAACCCTTTCTTTAACCCTTTCTCTAACCCTTTCTTTAACCCTTTCTAATCCTTTCTTTAACCCTTTCTTTAACCCTGTCTCTAACCCTTTCTTTAACCCTTTCTCTAACCCTTTCTTTAACCCTTTCTCTAACCCTTTCTTTAACCCTTTCTTTAACCCTTTCTCTAACCCTTTCTTTAACCCTTTCTTTAACCCTTTCTCTAACCCTTTCTTTAACCCTTTCTCTAACCCTTTCTTTAACCCTTTCTCTTACCCTTTCTACAACCCTTTCTCTGACCCTTTCATTAACCCTTTCACCCTGCTCTTGTCAATGTTCTCAGTTACCTGACTGATCAGTGCTGGAATGGAGGCTGTATCTACCTGATCATGCTGCGGCGAGTAAAGAGGAAAGCCCCGCCCCCTCCCTGTGAGGTCAACGGCATCCTCAGTGTCTCTGTCAGCCTTGACAGCTGTGACAATGACCAGCAGGAGGGCGGAGCCTGTGAGCCATCTGATAGTTACAAACGCACACGCAAGTTTGGAGTCATTTCACGCTCATCCTTCAACCGAGACAACAGAGATGGATTAGAGTCCGAGACCCAGAGCTGTTACACCTTCAGCTCCTCCATGGACACAGGAGAACACTCCACACACTCACACACCTGTCCTCAGGTGAGACCTGCTGTCCAGCGGCTGCACAGCGGAGGCTCGGCCACGCTGCCCACACGGAGCCACAGTCAGCTGTTGGAGAGCAAGATGGATTCAGTCAGCAGTGAAGCCCCGAACCAGGTAAGACCCAGAGTGACAGGGGGACGAGGTACAGGTATGAAGGTTTAAAAACAGCCCCTAATGTGCCAATCAGTACCAGAAATAACCTATGGAGGCCCCAGGAATGCCTTTGAATGCAGCATAAGTACATTACACACCCCACAAATGTTCTAGAAAGTGCCCTGAACTGACTCATGAATACTTCATAGAACCCATAAATTCCTGTGAAATTCCTATACATATCCACAAGGGCCTGATACATAACCAATAAATGCTCCATAATTTCTCATAAATGACCCTTGAATGTTCCACAAAGTCCTTACAGACACCACGAATGCACCATATAACCCCTTAAATGTGCCATAAAGGCTGCATAAGCACCCCATAATGGCAAGATGAAGGCTTTTATTCTTTCTGCCTTTTTTCCCTGAAATCTTATCACGTTTTTTTGTCTTATTTGAAGTAAAACTTGTCTTGTTATTCTTGATATGAGCCACATTCAACTGGGCAGTCCAGAAAAATTTCTTGTTTTAAGTTATTTAAAGACAAAAATGTGGCCATGAGTCGCTTGTAACAAAAAAAAAAAAAATCTGCCAATGGAACAAGAAAAATTTGCCTGAAAATTTGCTTCAAACTAGAATAATGGCTCAGTACAAGTAACTTTCTCTTGTTCATTTGGCAGATTTTTTTAACTTAGAAAAGCAATTTGGACCTAATTTTTTTCTTTAAATTACCAGTGCTGTCAGGGGATCAACAAAATAATTTAATTAATTATAGGCTTCGTAATTAATTAATCTAATTAATTGCATTTTAATCTCATATCTGCTCAGTCCCCAATTAAATAATCTGAATTCTAGGATGTTACAAAATTGTAGTGCATGACTAATCAAATGAATCCACGGAGAAGAGGATATTTGTAAATACGCATTAATGAATATATTATGAATATGAATTTATTTTAAACAATATTGTTTGAAAGATCATTCAGGATGCTCTGAAAATGTTTAGCAGCCAATGAGTTTATCACGTTCATTTTCATAACGCTTTGCTGTGAAATTGATTAATCTAATTAACAGGTTAAAGTGACAGCCCTATAAATAACATGAAATCATATTTTCTGGGCTGGTCAGGTGAATGTGGCTCATATTAAGTCTAAAAGGAAATTTTCTACTAGAAAGTAGACAAAAAACACTTGATAAGATTTCAGTTTTTGCAGTGAGGCTCTGCACCATCCATCCATAAAGAGTGTGTTAGGCTGTTTCTCTGCTGTATCGTTCCAGCTTGGTCATGAATCTTCTCCTGAAGTGAAACCTGTTGGTTTCTCTTTAAATGATTACACTGGTCAGGTTCACAGATTTGTGGGAGGAGCAGCAGAGTTCATTTGTGGGTTGGACCCATAAAAATTGTATCTGATCTTCTCTGTCAAACATCTTATTCTGTTGGTACTGTTTACTCTTCTTTTGAGGTGCTGGTGCCCCCGCTGCTGACAACCCCCCTGATTGTGGCCTGATATGCACCTGGTTGTCAGCAGCTGTGGGCGTGGGCCTGCTACAGCGGTCAGCAGGAGTCAGATCTGGAATCTGATCAGTGATAGACCAACTTAAGCTTCCTTCAAACCAGGCCAACTTTTAATCATTCAGCTGTACAGTATTCTCAGTGAGAGTGACCGCCTCATGTCAGTCAGTCTGATCAGACAGACGGAGGGACACTGGTTTCAGACTTATGGCTCCTCTGGACCCTTTACACACTTTGGTTTGTCAGTGTGTGGACAGGTCCTGGGTCTCAGCTGGCATCAGTCTCAATCAGTCTTTGTTTCTCCTGTTGCCCAAAGATCACAACAACGTGTCCTCACAGCTGCTCCCTCTGCAGGAGAGCAGAGAAACTGCTACTGACGTGTGTGTGTGTGTGTGTGTGTGTGTGTGTGTGTGTGTGTGTGCGTGTGTGTGTGTGTGTGTGTGTGTGTGTGTGTGTGTGTGTGTGTGTGTGCGTGTGTGTGTGTGTGTGTGTGTGTGTGTGTGTGTGTGTGTGTGTGTGTGTGTGTGTGTGTGTGTGATCCAGCACACAGAGGGCAGCCACATCTGGAAGATGCACCTGGTGAAGGGTCAGGAGGGGCTGGGTATCCAGATCACTGGGGGGCGGGGCTCCAAGCGCTCACCTCATGGCATCATCATCGCACGGGTGGAGGAGGGGGGCGCCATTCACAGGTACTGTGTGGGTGTGTGTGTGCTGCAGACCACTCTGTCTCTCACTCAGTGTTGAAAAGTGTTGCCATAGATGTAATTGTAATCATTTTCACCATTAAACCATCTAAGCCAGGGATGGGCAAACTTTTTGATTCATGGGCCACAATGGGTTCTAACATTTGACAAAGGGGCCGGACCAGGAGCAGATGGATGGAGTGCTTTGGTAACTATCAGGGTATCATTCGTTCACTCTATATCCGTTTTAGAATCCAAAATCAGAAAACGGATAACGACTTGTTATTTAATTTTTTGTTTTGAAATCAAAAATCAGAAAACAAATAACGGTCTATTTTTCGCTGTTTTGATTTTGTTTTAAAATTAAAATTAGAACATGAGAGAATGGAATTATAATGGGATTTTTAATCGGTGTATGATTCGTTCTTTCATTATTCTGTTTCAAAACAAAATCTAAAAAACTGACTTGTTTAAAACCAAAATGGAATTACAGAAAAACAGGGTTTTTCTGTCCTGGTTTTAAAAATGAAAAAAAAAAAAAAAATAGTAAAAGATTGTGTCAGAATTGTTTGTGTGATATTTTGATATTAAATGTGAACATCACTTTATAAAAAATTAGACAAATAACTTACATTGAAGGTTTATACAGACATGTTTCTGAGCTTTTTTTTTTTAAGTAAAATATGGCTTTACATTTGCAGGCATGACAGAATTGTGGACCTGATATCATAGGATATCTCATCTACCTTCAGGTCCTCCAGTGTGTTGTACAAGCACTCTGCTGTAAAGCCGAGCATGTTCAGACTGTGTAGGGATGACACTCTGTTGTCTAACATCACCGCTAACACACCAGATGTTGTTTTTGTGTGTGAGGGTCGCAGGGAAGAGTTCATCCTGGAGGTTAGTGTGACTTTTGACCACAGCTTAGAGGAAGCTTTCCTGACCAAGATGCTGAAATGTCACCATTTCAGACCATTTCACAGCTGGGCTACAGGTGTAAACTTGTAATTCTTATCTTTGGTAGTCTAGGTCACGTTCATAAGTCGGTGGTGAAGGGCTTACAGATGAGTGGCCTCTCCAAACGGAGGGCTAAGCAGTTAGCTAGGTACTGTTCAGTCTCAGATATGATAGGCAGCCGCTCGATCTGGAGGAGGCGCTGTTTTCTGTATCCATGAGAGTATGTGTCATCATGTGTGTAACTTTGTGATGCCTCTTTGAATGCATTGTGCCTGACAATTTTCCCTGTCATATAGAACTGTTAGTGTTTATGTCTTTTGTACTCTTTGATTATGTGGACATAAATAAACATTTCAAATGTGTGTGTGTGTGTGTGTTTCAGGGATGGTCGTCTTCATGCTGGTGATGAGCTGCTGATGATTAACGGTCAGTCTCTGGTCGGTTTGACTCATCAGGAGGCCGTCGCCATTCTCCGCTCCACCACCGGACTGGTCCAACTGGTGGTGGCCACCAGGGTGAGAACACACGCACACACACTCACACACACACACACACACACACACACAATACACTTACAGATACACTCACACAAACTCTGATGGAAGTCTTTCAGTGACAGTGGACACATTCTCTCTCTGTCCCCACAGGAGGAGTCAGATGTGGGTTTTGAGCGGTTCCCCTCCACCAGTCTACCTGACCTGGTCAGTACCTGCAGTTACCTGTCCTCCCTCTCTCTGATGGCCCCCCCTCACTCACCTCAGGACTCAGACTGCAGCCCTGCCCTCACACCCTGCCTGGTACACACCTGATGTTTACTGTATGTGTCTGTGTCTGTGAAACACCTCCTGCTCACTCCTCAGCACCCACAGGCTGTCCCCATGTCAGGATCACTCAGCCCCTTCTACAGCAGAAATTACCCCTACCAACTAGAGCCTTATTTAGCGGTGTTTTTGTGTGAAAGTAGCACGCTGAAAATTCTCTAAATAAAGCGTGAATGCAGACCAATATCAGATTTTTTTTAGTGGGAGTCCGTTTATTTGTGTTTTTGGTCAAGTAAAATATGGCCCCGTCTGAATGCAGAGGAAACCGGTAGAGGAGCAGGGAGGGGGTGTTTGGTGCGAGCGCTCTGGGCTTCTGCTGCACAAAAACACTGCTGTAGGGGTAATTTCTGACCTTGTGATAGGACTCAACTTGTTCCATCCCAGAGTATCACTTTAAGTCCACAGCTCAGAAACCCTGAAACCCCTGAACTAGAAATGAAAGAGTTAAAAAGGACTAAGTGATGAGGAGCTCCACCATTCTTGTTGATCTCTTCCTGCTTGATGTGAGTGTTTAAAGGAGGCTGTGGGAAGGTTGCTCCAGGTGGTGAAGATGTCTTCATGGAGGATCATCCACTGTCTCAGCAAACAAATCAGATAGGTTTCCATTCAAGTCAATGTGTCAGATTACACTGGTTCTGTTCTGTTGCAGCTTGCCTGCGTGGCTGGTGCGTCATGTTGCAGGTTATACCCAGCCATCCTTTTTTTAACGGGTATGGAGCTGTGACGCACAAATTCAGCATAAGAAAGATCGAGCAGGACAGGAAGTCATGAGCGGAAACTACCTAAAAACACCCAGTGACTTTCAGAATAAAACAAACTGGGTCAAAATCAGTTTGTATTATCTTGACTACTACGGCAAAAGGAAGAACATGTAGACAAGGTATCATCTCTGAGTAATGAAATAAAGGTGATTTTAAACACCTGGAGGGCTCTGTTTTCCTCACGGCATGACTTTGACCTGTTTCAGCAGGGACCTAGTTTATGATGAAGGAGTGGATGAAGCAGAGAGATGTTTGAACGTCTGCTGCAGTCTGAGCTCACGCTTCCACCTGGCCCAAAGGAAAGCCTCTCAGCATCTGAACATGAGCAGGATGTAACTTCCTGTTAGGCTCTGACAGCTTTATCATCAGTAGAGTTATTTACTCATGTTTAGAAAGTCTTCAGGAACCTCCAGCTCTGTCTGAAGAATGGGTCGCTGTTTGCTGATGAATCTGTCCTACTCTGATGTCAGTGTGTGAGTGTCTGATACAAAACAGTCTGTGGATATTTAAAGTCACAGAGCCATGCTTTTTGTTTTTACAGTCCACCAGCATGGACACCTCTGAGGATCAAAGTCAGCTGGAGGTCCAGAAAGGAGCCTGCAGCGTCACAGCCACCAAACACGCCAGCCGGTCTCAGGGTTCGTAGGACAAATGATTTTAAACCAAATGAAACATTCTGTTTGACTCTGAGCTGGGCTGAGTGGTGATTTAACAGTGAAGCTGTAACCCCTGCTCCTCCAGGTGGGAACAGTCGTCTGGAGTCTGTAGGCGAGGACGATGAGCTGTTCGTGGAGAACGGTGTGAGTGGCTGTGATGTGGCGGAAAAGCCTCCACCGGGCCGGCGGAAACACTCCCTACCTCAACAGCTGGACACAGGAGGAGTAAGACAGGTCAGTGGACGCGTCATCCTATTGTTTTCCAAGTTGAAGGTTTTAGAAGCTGAAATTAAACATGGTTCATGTGTCTGTGGTGAGTCTGTCTGTAGACAGTGAGTCCCATGGAGGCAGCTCTCTGTCCTCCTTCAGCGGGATGAAGCTTAAACACAAACTGATTCTCCTAAACAAAAGTGTAAGGCCTCGTTTACACAACAACATTTCATCTGAAAACGCTAAAACACAGTGAAAAAAGATCTGTTTTACACAGAAACGCTGACGGACTTGAAACGCTGTAGTGAGCATGCCAGGCCTGTAGGTGGTGCTATAACTGTCTTGTCCAGAAGCAGCTTTTGGGAGATCTCCACTGAAGTGGAGTTGAGCAGGTGATCTGGTGAATTGGGGAATAGTAAGTTCAAGAGTGGAGCACAGATGCACATTTTGTTGAAAGACAGTCAGCAGATACAGCAGCAAATGTTGTCCTGTTGTTTGCATGAAGCGCGAAGCGGAGTGTGACATCATTGTTTCTACTGAAAACGCCGGCTCACTGTTTACATGGCATCGTTGTCGGCACATTTCAGAAAAATCCCACTCTAATGGCTGTTTTCAAAAGTTTGCATTTTAGGTCGGCTGAAATGCCGTTTCTGTGTAAATGTGACGCTGAAGTGCAACAAAACTTTTGTGTTTCACCTTGTCATGTAAACGGCCCCCAAGGCTAAAGCACTGGCTAAAAGCTAAACACACAAGCCAAAGACTTAAATTTGGGTTACTCGGTAAAACACAAGCTAAAGGTTGATACACAAGCTACAGGCTAAAACATTAGCTAGAGGCTTAAACACAAGCTTAAGGCTAAAACTCAAGTTAAAAGGGCTAAAGCTTAAAACAAAAATCATGGGTTTAAACAGGAGCCAAAGGCTGAAAAACAGGTTTAAGGTTAAATCACAGGCCAAAGGCTGTACACATGCTGATGGCTAAAATACTAGTTGAATGCTAAAACACAAGCCAAAGACTACGACTCAAGCTAAAGGCCAAAACAAGAACTTAAGACTAAAGTGTGAGCTAAAGGCTAAAACACGAACTAAAACTTGAACATGAGTTAAAGGCTGAAAAACAAGCTTAAGCCTAAAACTTGAGCTAAGGGCTAAAGCATGAGCTAAAACTTCAACACAAGCTAAAGCCAAAAATGTGAGCTGAAGGCTAAAAAATTAGCTAAAACTTTAACACAAGCTAAAGGCTAAAACACAAGCTAAAGGCTAAGACATGCGCTAAAGGCTAAGACATGAGCTAAAGGCTAAAATTTGAGCTTAAACTGAAACACAAGCCAAAGGCTAAAACATGAGCTAAAACTTAAACACGAGCTAAAGGTTAAAACAGACATGAAGTGGTCTTTTTAGTCCAGACCTACAGTCTTTCTTTTCTAGTTCAGACCTATAGTGGTCTTTCCTTTCTAGTCCAGACCGATAGTGTTCTTTCCTAGTCCAGACCTGAAGTGGTCTTTCCTAGTCTAGACCTGAAGTGGTCTTTCCTAGTCTAGACCTGTAGTGGTCTTTCTTAGTCCAGACCTGAAGTGGTCTTTCCTAGTCTAGACCTGTAGTGTTCTTTCCTAGTCTAGACCTGTAGTGGTCTTTCCTAGTCTAGACCTGTAGTGGTCTTTCCTAGTCCAGACCTGTAGTGTTCTCTTGAGTGTATGGATTAGTTCTACAGAAGGTCATGCTCTGTCCACAGAGAGGAGGGGAGCTTGAAGCAGCCATGAGGATGGAGCTGACCTGTAGAAACATGAGGGGTTGAAGCTTTAAAGTGTCCACATGTGTGTGAGTGTTTTGATTTTTTGAACACATCTCTTTCAGGAATATCAGATCATTAAAAAATCAGCTCGCTCCCTGAGCACCGTTCAAGTGGAGTCTCCATGGAGACTGGCTCAGCCGTCCATTATCTCCAGCATCGTCCTGATGAAAGGCCAGGGCAAGGTGAGAGCTGTGCTTCCGCAGCAACACGGCAACACAGCAACACAGCAACAATTTAACACAACAGCAACTTAACAGAACAACACAACACAGCAGCAAAACAACCTAGCAACACAACAAACCATGAACACAACACAGCAACACAACAACACTCAGCACATCAACACAGCAACAAAAAAACCTGGCAACACAACAAACCATGAACACAACACTCGAACACAATAACACTCAGCACATCAGCACAGTAACACAACAACACTAAAACACAACAACACTCAGCACATCAACACAGCAACAAGTTAACACAACAGTTTTACATAACACAGCAACAAACCAACAACTTAACAACACTACAACACTCAGCACATCATCACAGCAACACAACATATCAACATATCAATGCAACAAAAAAAAACACATCATCACATCAGTGCAAAATGAGGTTGAAGAGGTGTCTATAATTCCGTCCTGAAAACACTGGTTTTAACCACACAGACAACTCCAGACTCACTCATGTTAAATTTATGTCTCCTGTCCTGTGATTGGCTGAGGGAGCCAGGTCTGATAGTAACGCACCACATTTCACTGATGGTAACAGTAGCAGCTTTATAACTTTTGACATGGTAATGAATCAGATCACCTGTTACTGTAAAAGTAACAACATTAATAACACTGTTACTTTTCATGCAGTTATTCCTAGCACTGATGTTAGGATATGTTGATGACAAGTGTGACGCAAACTGGACATTTTTTCTCAATAAGTAGGACAACTTGGTAATTTTGGCACGCTGCCTACTGCATACTGAATTTTTCAGATTTCATTTTACATGGAGGGAGTTATGGTCTCATGGACTGACATCTGGGTTAGAGCTATTCTTCATTGTGTCATGTTTTTCAGGGTCTTGGATTCAGTATTGTTGGGGGTCAGGACTCGGCCCGAGGTCAGATGGGGATTTTTGTGAAAACCATTTTCCCTCATGGAGCTGCAGCAGCCGATGGACGACTGAAAGAGGGTGAACTGTACCTTTAAAACCATATCACAGAATAGAGAGAGTGGACATAAGTTTATTTCAACAGAATAAAAAGAGAGAAATCACCTTCACTGACCTTCAGTCTTTGTTTCTGAGAGCAGGAGACGAGATCCTGGAGGTCAACGGAGAGTCTCTACAGGGACTCACACACCAACAGGCCATCCAGACCTTCAAGGTAAGCCTTGTCTGACAATACCTGTCCAACACCTGCTTAACATCTGTCCAACATGTCTCAATCATCTGCAACTACAGGTCTACATTTTCATTTATCAGACACTTTTGTCCAAAGGGACATACAACACAAGCAAGAATTCAGTCAGAAGGGGAAACCTTAGTTAGGTGGACAGTGTGCTACAAGTTTTTTGGCTGCAGGTGCTGCCATTAGGTGCTTTTGTCTTTCCATCTAAAATAATGTAGCCACAGATAATACTTTAACATCAGCAATATAATTTAACCTTCAACAACATTCAATGATCAGTGCTAAGTATTCACTAAGAGCTGGGTCTGAGACCTACTGACTCATTCTACCCCTGAGGACAAAGAGGAGAAGGCTCAGATAAAGGCCTTAGTGTTCCCTGAACAGATGAGTCTTCAGACATCTCTTAAAGTAGAAAGGGAGTCTGCGGATCGTTTAGAGTTAGGTTATTCATTCACCATTTGGGAACAACAGAGGAGAAGAGTCTGGCTAGAGATTTGGAGCCGCACTGGGCTGGGAGCACCAGGCGTCTTTCACAAGCAGAGCGTAGTGGACCAGAAGGATTGTAGACCTTGATGAGGGACCCCAGATAGGCAGGAGCCGTTCTTATCAATTTGTAAGCCAGAAGAAGAGCTTTGAATTTGATCGGAGCTGCCACTGGAAGCCAGTTAAGAGAGATTAACAGCAAGGTGACATGTGCTGTTTTGAGCTGGTTAAAGACCAGACGTGCTGCTGCATTCTGGGTAATATGCAGAGGTTTAAATGTACACGCAAGGAGGCCTGCTAGAAGAGAGCTGCAGTAGTTGATATGTGAAATCACAAGTGCCTGAACCAGAAGCTGTGTGGCCTGTTGTGTCAGGTAGGGTCTGATCCTCCTGATGTTATAGAGGACAGATCAACAAGACCAAACAGTCGAGGCCACGTCGACCTTAAAGGTCAGCTGATCATCAATCAGGACACCCAGATTTCTGGCAGAGTTTGTGCCATAAGTTGATCGGAATCAAGTAGGACACTGATCAGTGGTTGAACCGAGGGAGTGGCTGGAGGGACAGTGAGCTAAGTTTTAGACAGATTTAGCTGGATGTGGCGTTCATTCATCCATGTGGAGATATCAGACATGCTGATATCCAAGCTGAGACAGTTGTGTTTTCAAGTAGAAAAGACAGGAAATAGAATAGAATATTATTTTATTTATCCCCCTTGAGGTAATTTTTTTTGTCACAGCAGCTTATAAAAAATTACTGCAATAATGCAATAACAAAAAAAATAGAATAATGATAATGGGAATATGAAATTAGAAATTTAAAGAAATGTAGAAATATAGAAAAATATTACTATTTACATATTTTTATAGGAGCAAGATATATACAAAGATTGGTTATTGACAACGAAAAATACTTGACAATGAAAATTTACAGCGAGTACTGGAATGATGTGCCTGTATTTATTGAATGCTGGATGTCATTATGGTGAGAGTTCAGGTTTGTGTGTTATAAAGTCTTATTGCAGCTGGGAGGAATGACCTGGGGTAGCGCTCCATCTTGAGAGAAAAGTTGAGTGGTCAGCAAAGCAGTGGTAGGAGAAGCCATGAGAGTGCATCACTGCACCAAGTGAGGTGGTGTATGAGGAAAAGAGTAGAGGACCAAGCACTGACCCCTGGGGTACCCCTGTAAGCCATGTGATTTAGACACTTCTCATCAGTACGACACTCTGGACACCTGTCCAACACCTGTCCAACATCTCTCGAGCACCTCACCTCTCTTTGTCTCTATCACTGAACCTGTTTGTCTCTCTGTCTCTAACCTGATCATTAAACCTTTTTGTCCTCCCTCACAGCAATTGAAGAAAGGCGTGGTGACTCTCACGATTCGGACTCGTCTGCGCAGTCCCAGTCTGACCCCGTGTCCCACGCCCACTCTCCTCAGCCGCTCAGGCTCTCCTAACTCCAACACCAGTGGAGGGACGCCAGTCCCTGCAGGGTGTGAAGACCCTGAGGGCCGCAGGGGCCCTGGACCAGGTCCTAAAGACTGCATCATCATGGAGGTGACGTTAAACAAAGGTAAGCTTACCTGATGGACACATGTGGAATAGGAGCTCTCCTCACTGCTGGTGCTGTGGGGAGGAGACCTGTGGATCTGTGTGTTGAACACAGTGGTGGAGGACATCAGGAGATACTGACAGATAATTCTCTGTGGGTACAACTGTCAAAGATCATGTCTAGCAAAGATGCCTCACTACAAAGTTGGAGCTTCTAAAGAAGTTTCTTCTGTTCCCTCCTATAACAGCTCCATAACCACCTTTTCCTTGGTGCACTCACACTCACTCCTCTTGCGTTTGATGCTGAAATCACAGTTTTGCGTGCCTCATCTGCAGTTAGGTGCACCTCCAATTTACCCTTTATGAAAGTTTTTTTTTTTCATCTCACTCATTCTTTTTTAATTTTCTGATGGTGCAGAGAGGGAAATCTCAGGTGCAGGGCTTATTCACATGTGGTTTGCTGTTTTTAAATGGGAGTGTGGCGTGGACAAGTAGGGGTCAGGGACTCCAACATGTGTGCTTAATTCCACACTGATTGGGATTGGAAAGGAAATAGAATAGAATAGAATAGAATAGAATAGAATAGAATAGAATAGAATAGAATAGAACTTTATTGTCATTGTAACAAGTATAATGAAATTGAAGTCGCAGCAGCACTCGAGAAAACATAAGTGAGAAAGTGTATAGAAAGTGCAAAAAGGTCCATAAGAAAATAGATGCTGACAGCTTGTCCATCATTCTCCAGTTCAGCCAGTCTCCACCTCCACAGGGTCCAGGACTGAGCCTCCCCAGCAGTCTGTTCAGTCTCTGTCTCCTGGATCCTGTCTGCTCACAGCAGATGAAGCTCTTCCAATGTTGCGTTGGTGTCTGATGTTAGCTCTGTTAGCCATGTCTGTGAATAGCATGATGCTACTCTGCCCTCTGGTATTCGCTCTGTCGCTGGGTTAGCATGGCTAGCTCATCCATCTTATTGGAGATAGATCTTACTTTCCCAATAACGATGGATGGAGGACGGGTCCATCTCGTCACTTCTTAGCTCGCACCTGAGAACCAGCACGTCATCCTCACCTCCTTCTCCTCACCTTGTGGGAAGACATCAGGCCTTACACCAGTTAGCATTGACATGCTACAGGCTGCTAACAGCTAATTTCACATGTTAACAATGCAGCCATGGTTACATGTAGGATCTCCAGACAAACACAGGAGAAAAGTAGTAAAAATATCACTGAAGACACAAAAAGATTTGTGTCCATGACCAACAATGAACCATACAAAGTGATGATCCACTCCAAATACAAAGACGATGAAAAAGAGACAAAAAAATTACAAGAAACGAACAAAGAAGAGAGAGCTGCTGCAAAAGGCAGCCATAGCCAACAGGGCGGCGCCTAGCAACATTGTGCGACAAATGTGCTTTGATTCATGCTTGCGCACGGATTCATACATCTGAATATTTTGGTGCGTATAATGTTTTCTGGATTTGAGCGTACGCTATGTTTCAGGAGGAAATCCACACTAGTCTTTGTACATAAGGCCCCAGGAACCTAAAGAATGAGCACTCTGTGAAGAAACCTTCGTACTGCTACCCCTTGATCACTTCTGTAAGCATCCACATGGACACCCCCTCATATGGGCTCTGTTCATAGCCCAGCAACACTAACTGTTCAACCACATGGCCCCTAATGGCCCCACGCCTTCAGCAGGAGTCTGTGACTGTAGTAAGATGTGGGAGCAGAGTTTGAGCTCCCTCCTGGGTTCAGGTGTGTGTTCCTCTCCTGATCATCAGTGATGCTGTTTTTCAGAGCCTGGAGTTGGTCTGGGGATCGGGGTCTGCTGTCTGGCCCTGGAGAACTCTGCTCCTGGAATTTACATCCACAGCCTGGCTCTGGGATCAGTGGCGAAGATGGACGGCAGACTCAGGTAAAGACATAGAGAGAGAGGGAGTGGCAGATTCACATCCATCTGACAGTTCTTGGCAGGGGTATCCCGATCCAAAGCCCTAGTATCGGAATCGGCCTGATTTTTGCATTTTCCAAAGTATCGGCGATCGGGAATTCTAGCCAATCCTCTCAACCTATCATTCACTTTAGCTGTCATAAAGCCAAAATTGCTGCCAAACGCCAACTCATCAGTAAAACTGAGCGCTATAAGTGCACCCAACCTCATAAAGTTGATGAGAGAATAATGACATGAGGTATAGTACAGTAACGTACAACTGCAGCCACACTTTGCTTTATTACAGATAGGGATGGGTAAAGAAGTAGGTACTTTTATAGGTACCGATTGAAATTTGTCAAAAGTACCGGGTACCGATTGACGAAAAATCAAAAGGTACCATGTCTAGGTACCTAAATGTATCTTTGTGACTATGAGGGAGTGGAAGAGTCAAATTGAAAAACAAAACAAAAAATTATTGAACAAATTTGAATTTTTAACTTTAAGTAAGCTCAAAAAAGTACCAAAAATTGCTACCGTTGAGTACCGGTACCGATTGCCAGGTACAGGGCATCGGTACCGTATCGTTTCATATGTGAAAGGTACCCATCCCTAATTTCAGAACACATGTGCACAACCAGCGACGTTACAGCAATAACATCGGCTCTACAGCACTCTATGGTGACTCTACAGGGACAAACGGCTCAAAGGGCGAAAACAAACAAACACGGTAGTCTGTTAGCTTAGCACAAACAACTCTGTGGCTTCAGTGTCAGCAGTGTGGAAATAATCAAACTAGAAAGTGAAGACAGTCCAACAGCCGCATCTATGCTCTGCGATCTTTTCAAGAGGTTTCAGCTCGACCAAAACATCCTGAAACATGATGCAACGTAGTTCACTTACAGAGGAAAGGCTGTTTCTGAGCTTTAAAAGAACGATAAATATCCACAGAGAGAAGACGACAGTGCCCAAAAAGCTCTGAGAAGAAGGTGGGACGCAGGTTTATGCCATCTCAGTTAACCATCCGTTCCCATACATCCTTCTGTTCAGATGCTTGGTTTAACAGCCTGCTTCACCGAAGCTGTACAGCACAGTCTGTAATAAGCTAAGCCACAGTTTTCCATAAGAATACCTTTCATGAGCATGGTATTCTTGAACCAGCAGCATCTCTGGCTTTATTCATTGCCATCATGTAACCCTTTTATGTGATTTCCCCTTGTAGTCATCATACGACTCTATGAGGAGTTTTCTCTCTGCTGAGGGAAACGTCTCCGCTCTTGGTTTTGACATGATCTTGACAATCACGTTGGGACTATTTATCTACCTTGGATGTGCGCTTGGCCACAGCTTGGATCAGTCTGGCTTGAATAAGCGTCTGAAAATCAGCTGAGCCTCGTTAGTGGAAAGAGTTGCAGCGAAGATTAGAGTGGCCGCTTATTCAAGCCAAGCTTACAGGCGATAGCCCGGCCTTTTTCAGCCAGCTTCCTGGAATACCCCCCAAGTCTTTGACTGTGACTGTTGAGGACACAGAGCTGAGATGTTCTGAGCTCAGTGAGGTCTGTCTTTGTGTTTCTGTGCAGTCGAGGAGATCAGATCCTGGAGGTGGACTCGGTCAGTCTTCGTCACGCTGCTCTTAGTGAAGCATACGCCATCCTCAGTGAGTGTGGACCTGGTCCCGTCAGTCTCATCATCAGCAGGCACCCCAACCCAAAGGTGAGCTCTGAGTGTGTCTGTGTGTGGATGCTGTGGTCTACCAGAGTCCCTCACCATCACCAGGCGAGGTCAGGAGGTGGTTAGAGCCGGTCTGCATGGGATCAAACATGTCCTTCATGTGTGTGTTCAGGTCTCAGAGCAGGAGATGGATCAGATCATCGCTAGATCCACACTCAGGGACAAAACCAGCAAGAACAGACTCTCCTCCCACCCCCAAGGTCAGACATCTCCTCCCCCGCTCATGTCCCCTGTTTATGGTGTCCTCATCTCACAGGTCAAAGAGGACTCTGTAAACCGGTCCCTGTCACAAGATGTGTGGGACGTGATGTTTGAGGTGTCTGATACCTGTCTCAACCTGCAGGTGTGCCCTGTAAGAGTCCTGGTCTGGTACTGAAGGAGCGTCAGGGGGATGGCTCCCCTGGTCTGAGCTGGACCATGAAGAGATTCCTGGAGCCAGCGAGCAGAGTAAGAGTTCAGCTTTATAAGGCTCTGCAGAGAGGAGGTCTTATACAGAGACTGATTTCAGGGTGTCTCAAAAAATGTCTTCTTCCCCTTCTTCCCTTTTCCCCCCGCAGGGGTCGCTCAGCTCAGAGACTGAGCTGTCTCAGTACTTTCCCCAGGAGGTCCCTAACAGCTCCTTCCTGTCTGAGTCCATGCTGACCAGCTCCACCTGTGAGGAGGCGCTCCACTCGCAGAGCTGCAGCGCCTCGCTGGATGACGGCTCATCACACACTCAGGGTGAGTATTCACTGCAGCTAAAGGTTTGAGGAGCAGCAGGTTTCAGAGTGTGCCCAGGGTTTCTCTGAACCTCATTTAGAGCCACAGATTGATCAGTTCAGGTTCACTCTGACAGGGTTCCTGCGGATCCTTGAAAAGTCTTAAAAGGCATTGAATTCATAATTCTAAAAATAAGGCCTTAATTGGCATTAAAATGTCTTAAATCCAATTTTCAAAAGTCTTAAAAATTTAACCACATTAATAAGATTTATGTTAGATTGAACTAAAAAAATATTTAGCAAAATGTATCTATTTTTCAAAAAGAATTCACTGATTTATTGTCATGGCAACATTGTGCAATCACAAAAGCAGAACTAACAAAGCAGTGATGTGGCTGCACCAGGATCTTTCAGAGCAGACGCATGTCTTGGTTTTAACTACAGTGCCTAGAGAGGGAAAAAAAGGTGAGAAATTGGCAAAAAAATAAAAAAATAAAACTCCAAAAGTGGCTTAGGAAAATTGATTATGGCAGCAAACTTGGAAATTAAATTTGAAATTAATATCAGAAAACATGTAAAAATTCCAATTATGTTTCTGACAGTGGCCAAAAAATGATGAATGGGGACCAAAATAGACATAAAGCTGTAAAAATGAGGTTGAAGATAAAAATGGTCCAAAAGTGGGACAAAGTGTATGAATGAAGGTCAAAAAAGGGATAAAAATTGCAAAAACTGGGCAAAAATGGTATGAAAGTGGAAAAAGGATAATAAATAAGTGCAAAATAGGTATGAAATTGCAAAAAAAATAAAAATAAAAAAAAGGAAAAAATTGCAAAAAATTCCAAAAGTAGCTTAGGAAAATTGTTTTTGGCAGCAAAATTGGGAATTAAATTCGATTTTAAATGTCAAAAAACATGTAAAAATAACAAAAATGTTTCTGGCAGTGGCCAAAAAATGATGAATGGGGACCAAAATAGACATAAAGCTGTAAAAATGAGGTTAAAAAGAAGACAAAAAGTGATGTTTTATTTAAAATAAACATTGGGTTAAAATGGCCTCACACCCAGGTAAATCATGTGGTGTTTTTATTTTGTTTTTTTGTTTGTTTCAATTGTGGTTCGTTGTCAACTTGGTCTTAAATTTGATTTCAAACGGCCTCAAAAAAGTCTTGAATAGTCTTAAATTTAACTTTGCTTGAGCTGTAGGAACCCTGCTCTGAGGTTTGTCTAAAATAGACAGACTGAGGAGTGGCAGCGGCTGACACCGTATCTCACATCCCCTCCTGTGACCCATCATCATGATTAAACTGTGTGTCCTGTGTGTCGTTCTCAGCTCTCACCCCATCTCTCACACAAGAGGAGAGCGACTCTGTGTACAATGCATCACAAGACAAGAACCCCAGCTCCTCCCAGGACCGCCAGCACGCAGACACAGCAAGCTCACCCATCACCGTTTCTAGTCCCACCTCGGTGCGGAGCCCTCTCCTCAGGCAGAGACGTGTGATGTGCTTCGAGGAGCCGCTGAGTGACAGAGAGGACTCTGATCACGCTGGACGTTTCCACAGGACTAACTCTGACTCTGTTGAACTCAGTGACGCTGCAGAATCCAGCGGTTTGAAAACTCCTCTAGCCGTCTTGTCGGTGACGTCTTCACTGAACGTAGACGGAGACGGTGAGGACGGGGGGGATTTGCAGAGGTGTGGCAGCAATGACTCCACGACTCTGTCCCACAGGAGCTTCTCTCAGAGTGAGGAGGCTCCACCTGGGTCTGAGTCCCCCTTTAGGCCCATCCGCTGCCCCTCTGAGCTGAAGGTAGGGCAGGTGGGCATCGTGGCGCCCCCTAGTCTGACCTTAAACACTGAGAGCTACACTAACAAAGAGGATGGACCGTCAGAGTCGAAGCGCTCCCCCAAGCTGGAGCACAAAGCAGTGGCTCGGGTCAAAGGAATGATGAGCATTGAGGCTCAAAACTTAAGCCAGCAGCAGAAACCCAAAGCAGAAGACCCCTCTCCAGGTTTGACCTCAGCACAGTCCCCAACCCAGGTCCCTCAGGGCTGGAGGAACAGCAGACCTGCTCCTGGGCCGGTCCCTCAGCATCAGTGTAAGAAGGGAGAGGCCAGTGAGCTCTCAGGGGTTTGTACCATCGACTCTGTGACGCTGTGGAGGACGGAGGAAGAGTCCTATGGGCTTGACCTGGAGATCATGTCCTCGCCTCTGAAGGTGGTCATCACGGGTTTAAAGCCTGGAGGAGCAGCAGACAGGGTGAGTACCACAGGCTGCAGACAGCCAACTCAGACTGCAGAACCACAACAAGAGCTGACCCACAAGACCAAAAGACAGGGGACCAGGTCAAACTTTAACCTACATTTAAGTTAACACACACACACACACACACACACACACACACACACACACACACACACACACACACACACACACACACACTCTCACTCACAAACACACTTACCTGGTAACAGTTGACAGAAACACTTCCTTTAACAGGAAGAAAGTACAAGACTGATACCAGTCTGACACCAGACTTGCACTAGACTGGCATCAGATTGAAACCAGAATGACAGAATACTGATACCAGACTGATACCAGACTGACACCAGACTGACACAGGACGTAAGCCAGACCAACACCAGACTGAAAACAGACTGACACCAGGCTGGCCCTCATTTATCAGACGTGCGTATGCCTGAAAAATGGGTGTACGCTCCTTTCCACGCACAGATCAGCATTTATCAATCTGAACGTGGGCGTAGGGTACGCTCAAATCCCACGCCATGTCTGAGTCCATGTATGCAAGTTTCAAGTCAGTGGAGAGCGGGGTGCGGTGAGGGAAATCCATCTGTGGAGGATGAGAATTAGATCATATTAGCACAAAACATTTTCAGAAATAAAAACCAATTAATGATCTTCGATAAATATTTAGATCCTTGAATTAGATATGACACCAAGAATGTTTCGAACATTTCACTCTTCTGCCGCCAATCTTTAAGATACTTTGTTATGAAAGAGTAGCAGCGCGAGCTGTCAGCTGATTTCTCCGTAACAAAATGTGCTTCCTTTATCGGTTTACTTAAAAAAATAAATAAATAAAAAAAGAAAGGCTGTGATCAGTTTTTGATACACTTGTTTTTGAACCTTGTAAATTACGATTGTTTTCAGCTGCCACATTTATCAACAGCTGATCAGGCGTACGCCCTGATTGGCCCTGGTACACACGTTTCATAAATCACACGTGAACGTTGCCGTAAACTCGTTTTTACACCAAGATCTGCGCCACTTCCCACTCAAGATGAATAAATGAGGGCCACTGAAACCAGAATGACACTGGACCGAAACCAGACACAGCAGACTGACACCAAAATGAGAGCAGACTGAAACTGGTCTTAAACCAGACTGAACCTAGACTGACACCAGACTGAAACCAGAGTTACACCAGACTGAAACCAGAGTTACACCAAACTGTACCTAGACTGAAATCAGACTGACACCAGATTTGCAATTGACTGAGACCAGACTGACATCAGATTGAAACCAGAGTGACATCAGTAGCACCAGATTTTGTGGAGAACGCAGTTATCCAGACAGATTATAGATGGGATGATGAGCTCTTGTAGATAAGGTGAATTCATGCCAATGAGAGCTTTGTTAGTCAGAAGAAGAATTCCTGTAAGTTGTGCAGAAACAGGAAGTGATAGAATGCTCATATTTCCCACACCGCCTCATTCAGACCCCTTTCACCTGGAGAGCAGAAACATGGCATGGCACCAGCATTCCTCTGACTGTGATGTCACAGGAAAATGGCTGCTGGGGGGTTTTATTATTGTGTATAATTTGCACCCCGCTGGTTTACAGCCGCGCCGCAGATGAGGAAATGAGCTGCAAGTGGAAAGACAGAGGTCAAAGGTCAGATAGAGGGAATGAGCTGATGGAGAGGTGGATGGAAGAGTCTGGGAGGAAAACCATTCAGGGGTGAAACTGCGTGAAGTTCTGACCTGATCATGTCTCACCCACACACTAATCTGTATCCTGTATAATCCTAATCTGACAGGAGTCTGCAGGCCGGCTCTGCTCTGGAGATGAGATCGTCAGGATTGGAGAGAAACTTGTGAGCTCCTTCAGCTACCAAGAAATCTGCCAGCTCATGCTCAACCTCCCTACCACCCTGACCATGGAGGTGAAGAAACCAGTTTCAGGTAAGGTCAGGGTGTGCCTGAATCTCCACACGTCTTTGGCCTGATTTGCATACTATTTCTGGGCTTGTAGGCCAAACCTTTAAGTCCCTTGAAAAGTTCCTGGAGCTCCGAGTTCTTGGTACCTGTGGTAGAAATGAGCCTACAGAGAGGTTATTACTCCAATTCTTTGGTTTGTTTTCTGTGAGGACCTGTTTGTAAGGAGGAGTGAGGGAATGGTTGGAGTTCTTTAAATCCTGACTGTTAAGGTGTAAACTTTCTGTTCCCAGCTGTAGATCGACTCTCCAGCTTGAAAATGTCATCCAGAAGCAGCGACAGCAGACAGGTCACTCCCAGGTCTGCTCAGGAGACTCCTCCCCCCCACAGGAGTGGATCAGAGGAGGAGGGTCAAATCCCTGTCACCAACATCGATGACATCTTATCAGGACTGAGCCCCAGCTCTGAGAGGGACTGCCCCGCTGTGACCTCCTCTGAAAGGCCTGGATCCCTCTGCTCAAACAAACCCACTGTGACCCCTGCTGGTAAACCTTCAGCACGGTCTGACCTGCAGGATTGTTGCATCATGGGAGAAGGACAAGAACTGGCCACAGCACAGGTGAAAGAGCTTCAAGAGAAGCTTCCAGAGAAGCTTCCAGAGAAGCTTCCAGAGAAGCTTCCAGAGAAGCTTCCAGAGAAGCTTCCAGAGAAGCTTCCAGAGAAACGTCCTGAGAAACGTCCTGACACCGCTCCTAAAGGTATGTACAGCACAGGAGTCGACAGCGACTCAGACAGCGACTCCACCACAGACAGTATTCTGAAGGTCCATCAGGGGGCCCTCAGGGGTCAGCAGGAGCCATCATCAGATGAGGAGGTGGAGCTTTGTTCCTGTGATGGAACAGCTAACGGATATTCACCTTTACACCAAAGCAGGAGCAAGAGAGCACACCTGGATCAGAGCTCCTCCCCCATCCCCCTGACCAACAGAGAACCCCCTGTGACTCAGGCCTCTCAGGTCAGTGCTTCAGGGGGACCAGGGCAGTCCTCCAGCCAAGCCAGACCTGTGACCTCCATAGATGTGGCCAGTGAACCCTGTGATGAGGTGAAGGCATGTGTCCCATCCAAATGTGGAGGTCTGAGTGTTTACAGAGGGCCCACCTCTCCAGAGAGCCCTTCAGACCCCTCCCCAGCCTCAGACCAGCTGTTACTCACACCTCTCCCAGCAGCTGTGAGACCAGAGACCTCAGGAACCAGTGGTTCTGATACCAGACCATCAGCGTCCACAGAAAAGGCCTTAGAGAGCAGGACCAACTCCCTGCTGAAGAAGAGCTCTGAGCTCAAACTCTTTGAAACATCAGACTGTCCTGTGAGGAGTCCAGACTCTGGACCACAGGCTGACCCTAGAGTGAAGCCAAACCCCCCCAAGCTGAAGGGTCTGAGTATTAAGAGCAGGAAACACCAAGCTACCAGGAGTGAGAGTCCTTTAAACGCTAAACCAGTTAAATCAGCAGCAGCTGGACCCAGCCTCTCCAAGACCAGTACCCAGCCTGAGAGTGGTCCCGCTTCACCCACAAAGAGAGCTGGGAGTGAGTGTAGACCTCCTGATGGTCTCTTACAAACTACAAAACCAGCCACAGATAGAGACCTCCATCCAGAGCCCAGAGAAACCGTCAAGTCCCAGGAAAGATCCCATCAGCCCATCACTCAGAGGACGTTCATCGAAGTCCGCTTGACGCCTTTGTCTGGACTGTCCTCAAACAGTGACTGTGGTCCTCTTAAAGACCCCGTCACAGCAGAGAAGACTAACGGCCTGCTGACCGACAGCATGCTCCTCCTTCAGACTCCTTCAAGCACAGGTACTGGCTCCAAACAGGGCCCTGCTGTGGAAGTAAACCAGAACCTGAAGTCTGGTGTGTCCAGGTTTTACGTGAAGTCAATGGAGAAGCAAACCCTCTCCTCAGAGTCCAGTAAATACAATCCCTTCTCAGTCCGCCATAAGATCAAGTCCTTCGAGAACCTGGCCCACTTTGACAAGCCCGTCTCCAGGAGCTCTGAGATCCAGTCCTACGCTCTGGCTTATCGAGCCTCGCTTGGCCAAAGGATTGCTGGTTATATGGACCTGGTGAATTCTGCTGACTGCCAAACCCGGCACAGGACTTTCAGCCCTTACACGGAGAACTTCATCTCCTCCACACCTCTGCTGGGGAAATCTCCCTCCACCATTGCACTTATAAACCTGGAGCTGCCTGATGCCGGCTGTAAACCAGCCCCCCTGTTTGCTGCCGAAGGCCAGAAAGCTCCATCCGGGACCCCTCAGGTGCTACGGCGGAAACAGGGAAAGCTGGCCCGCAGCCGGCTGAGGCAGCTCCGAGCGCTCAGCATGCCCGAGCTGGAGAAGATCTGCACCGAAGACTTCACCAGAGGGATTGCCGAGGACAAGTCTGAGCCCACTATGCACACCACATCCACAGAGACTGAGAGTGGTCCACCTTTGCCCCTCACCAGGCTGGATGGGACTAGGGGGAGTCAGGCTGCTGGTGGATCCACAAAGACCCGGGGACATGAGGCCAGCTGGTCCATCTGGTGAGGAAACATCTCTCTGAGAGTCATTCATACTTTGAACACAATGAAACCTTTATGTGGGGAATATGAGCTTAGTAACCCAGGTATTAGTGCAGGGGAGGGGGGCCGGCAGGGACCAGCAGCTTTAGATTTAATTTGGGCCTGATCTAACCTTTCATCAGGGTGATCTGGGGCAGGAGGAAAGACCTGACAGACCGTTCCAGAGGGTTTTCTTTGAATCAGTTCTTTTACATGTGTGATGAAAGGCTTTTTTGGGACTGGGATGAGACCCGAGCAGCCCAGATCATCCAGAGTTCATAGGTTTAGACAGAATTCTGTCTGTATGTCAGAAAGGTCTTGTTCCTGACTTCAGACTAAAGGTTAATTTTTCATAGAGATCCAATCAGCCCCTGAGCCCTCTGTTAAACCTTAAAATGAGGTCCTGAACCGTGTCTCTGTCTGCAGTTTGAAGGATCTGGCTGCCTCTCCTGGGATTCAACAGAAACTCCAGACTCTGGACTCAGACACGTGGGCTGTGCTGCAGGAAGCCAGGTCTCTGTCAGAGGTAAGACCAGGCTTGCACACTGATACCATAAAACCCAGACCATTAACCAGCAGATCCAGGAGCCCTCTTTATGAACTGTAGAATGACTCTGAGTCTGAACCCTGCAGGGGGGTGCTGAGACTCACCTCGTGGTCCTGAAGAAAGAAGAAGGATCAGGACTTGGCTTCAGTATCGCCGGTGGAGTGGACCTGGAGCAGAAGACTGTGACTGTAAGTACAGAGTGGGCGAGGAGGAACAGAGGGTTCCTGTTGTGTGGGCCGATGTTCTGTGCTAGTCTACCCTGGTGTTCTACCTAGGGGGAGTAGGGGTCTGAACTGTAGACCCACTGTGGGGTTTTAATCTCCACCTCTAATGCAGAAGACCCCATAGAGGGTCTGTGCGCTGTTTGTGAATTTGGGTGTGGTCCCCTCTGGGTTTGGGTTTAAACCTTTGAAATGCTCTCAGACCAGTCTGTAAGAGCTAAAACTGGATCAGCTGAGGAGTGAACATAAACTCTACCTCTGAACACTGTGGCGTGCTCTCTGGGCTCAGGTCCATCGAGTCTTCACTAAAGGAGCGGCCAGCCTTGAAGGAACCATCCAGAGAGGAGACAGCATCCTATCCATTAACGGAACCAGCCTGGAGGGGAAAACCCACGGAGAGGCCGTGTCCTGCCTGCACCAGGCCCGGCTGTCCAGTCTGGCCTCAGTCATCATCAGGAGGGACGGAGAACAGAGGCAGGACGAAGGCGACCAGCCCAACAGGACAAGCTCTAACAGGAAGAGGTCTTCAGGAGCCAGGGCAGGTGAGATCCGGGAGATGGACATGAAAGATTCATTCAAACCATTTTAAGGTGTTCTGAATGTTGTTAAAACCCAATGCTGGTGTTTGAAACACAAAGTGGATTATTGCTCCTTTAATAAGAGGGGGGGGGCTTCATGTTATCTGATGGTAGACTGATTGTCCTTTGAAAACCCCCGATCCAGATCATTTTAACAATGCTAACAAAAAACTAGTGCTAACACAATAATTTTATTATCCTCGTGATGTCATCAACACATGTACAGACTGTGGTGAGAAAGATGGAACAGAAAGTTCTCTACCTCAGGAAGCTTTAAAGAGAACACAGAACAAACAGCAGCATGTGCTGTTCCACACTGAGGACAGGTTTCACAACTCAGGACAACAGGAGCTGTGTCTGCTGCAAAACCAGAACAGTCTGAATAGAGTAGAATAGAACAGGATAGAAAGAATAGAATAGAATAGAATAGAATAGAATAGAATAGAATAGGAAAGAACATTCTTTTATTGATCCCCTTTGGGGGAACTTTGTTGTCACAGCAGCTGCAGTAGATACAATAACAATAAGAAATCAAATAATAAAAAGAATGTGAAATTACAAATTAGTAGCAAACAAAGAAAAGTAGAAAATATAGAAAAAAAAAAATCTATTTACATATTTACATTAAGAAAAATAAAATGAGGAGAGGAGGAGGAAGAACAGTCTAAGAAGGAACACAGTGGAAGAGAAAACAGTCAGAGGGAACAGAGAGAACAGTCAGAGTCCAGCCTCAGGATCAGTCTGATCTGTAAGAAGACCAGAGCCCCGTCCCTGCAGACTAATGGGGTTTTGTTTTTGCTCTCCCCAGTGGTGGATGTGGGTCCAGATGGGGCTCTAAAGGTGGAGCTTCATAAAACCTCAGCTGGTCTGGGCTTCAGTCTGGAGGGGGGAAAGTCGTCCAGCCAGGGGGGGGACCGGCCCCTGACGGTGAAACGCGTCTTCACAGGTGACTCTGACCTTTGACCTCATGTCTGATCACACCTCCAAGCTGTGCCCCCCCAAAGACTCTTTTAGAGCTAGAACATGAGTCCAGTCCATTTACTGTTGTCTTGTCCAACAGGGGGCGCTGCAGACCTGTCCGGGGTTGTTGAAGTCGGTGATGAGGTCCTGTCTGTTAACGGCTGCTCCCTGGAGGGACTCATGCATCATGACGCCTGGAGGATCATCAAATCCACTGAGGAGGGACCAAATCAGCTCCTCATCCGCAAACCCAGGACCTGACTGAGGACAGAGGACTTAAAACAGGACTAAAGAGCGAGGACAACCAGGACCAACATGGAGGAGCTGTTCTCTGAGACTGTGTCCCGCTAAATGTGTCTGTTGGTCTGGTTGAATGGACCACTAACTAATGTGATGTGCAATGCTGAATCATGGTGGACTTCAGATTTGTTTACAACAGATTCACTTTGGAAAAATAAACTGTGGATGTCAGGTTTTTCTCTCCTTCTTTTTTAAATAAAGTCCGTTTGTGAAGCTTTCTGTGGCTGTTCTCTGAGTCATTACGTCTCTTTATGACTGGGGCAGCACATGTAAAACCTACATGGGTTTTTCTGACAACAACCCTACCCCACTGAAGACAACCCCCTCTCTGTGGTATGGGTGGATTATAAATTGTGGATACTGACTGCAAGAAGGAGACGGGATGTAGATGGGTAATCCCATTGGAGGGAGCACACACACTGCATGGACATAAATACTCAGAAGCTGTTTGAGTTTTAGCTGAGGAAAGTTAAGTCTGATCTTTTCTGCTCAGCAGAAATCCATCTGTTGGTGAGCGAAGCAGCATGACATCAGACTGGGGCTCAGTAGATAAGGTGTGTTTAGATTTATGTCTTAATGTGTAATGTTTAACATTATTCCAGTCACTACGCACTCACTTAATCTCTACAGGTCATACTGCTGCAGTAAGGTCTGCCTTATCGTGTCATATTCCTCTGGTTCAGTTAATCCTGCACAGAGAAGAAGGTCACAACAACCTCTCTGAGGACGTTTGATGAACAACATGAGAGCAAGCAGAGAGGGAAACAACACATGAAGAACAGAACAGATCCTCCCGCTCCTGTTCAGGCAGTGACCAAACTGCCCAGCAGAGGTCAGTGTACCCTCACACACACTCACACACAAATGCACTCTCACACACACACACACACACACACACACACACACACACACACACACACACACACACACACACACACACACACACACACACACACACAAAGCAGACACACCTGACTTTGAGCCATCAGCTGCTGATTTGTAGCATTATCACACTGCAGTGTAACAGAGACAAGGAGAAGCAGGTTTTTCATCCTCAGATGGCAGGAGAGACGAACCAGAGCAAACAGCTGTAGGATACAGATGTAGAGAGCATCACCTCTGTATGTGTGCCAGCAAACAGAAGAGAGCAGAGAGATTCTCAGCTAAAGAGCTGAAAGGTGTATTTCCTTAAGTGTGAAGCTTCCTATCATTAAATTTTCCTGGTCCTGTCCTGGTACGGGTCACCTCTGTGTGAACTGTATGAACAATTTGCTTGTTAGCACCTGACATTTTCTGCCTTCCTTTCTTTCTTTCTTTCTTTCTTTCTTTCTTTCTTTCTTTCTTTCTTTCTTTCTTTCTTTCAATGTGCCATTTTTAATCCCCATCTTTCTGATATCTGTTTTTTTATTCTGCATTTCTTTTTAAATCTTTGTCCTTTTTTTTATATATATTTGTTTTTTTAAATCTCTGACTTTTAAAAAATATAAATCTGTTTTTGACCATTTTCTTTTTTAAAATCTCTTTGTTTTTATTTTTTTTTCTTTTTTTTTTATCTCTGTGGTTTCTCAGTCTGTTTTTTTAATCTCTGCCCTTTATCTCTGTTTTGTTAAATCTCTTTTTTGTTTTTGATCTGTTTTATTTTTTGAATTTCCACCTTCTGTCTTATTTAAAATTACTGTCTTTTTAATTTCTGTTTAATTAAATCCATGTCTTTAATATATATATATATATATATATATATATATATATATATAAATTTCTGTTTTCAATATCTAGGGTTATTTTTTTTCGTATCTCTGTCCTTTTTTAGTATCTCTATCCTTTTTGAAACCTCTGTCCTTATGATAAACCTTTGTTCTTTTTTCATTTTTTTATGTTTAAAATCTGTGCTTCTTCAAATCTCTGTGTTTTTCTAAAATATATATATTTTTTAATATAATAATTATTTTGAATCTTGTTCCTCTTTCAGTTTTCACTTGGCGGTTCTGCTCAGCTGACCTCTTGGTTTATCCATTCTAGCATTTCTTTAATCAAAGTTTTGCTGACTACACCGTGTTGGTTGGCATCACCTTTGACCCGTCCCATGGCCTCCTGACCAATGAGGAGGCTCAGCCCCGCCTCACACTCATGCACAGCTGAATGGACTGAAGACAAAATGACATCTGAATGCTTCTTCCTGCTTGTACCCAGGTTGCTGTGGGCGTTTTTAGGATCTAGGGCCCTCATGTTTAATCTGGCCCTGCTGATGAGTGTCCTCTCTGGGATCTGGGGTCTTCAGCGTTTCACTTGTTGGACTGAAGAGTGGGCCAAGAGTTCTTTTTTTGTGCAACAACTTTAACCCCCTCTGATTTTGCTGTTTCAAACCAGGCAGCACCCCCTGGTGTCCTGAACAAGGATTTATCGGGGATCTATTTCCTTTTTTTGTATATATATATATATATATATATACAACCTGTTTTAACAGGTTAATAATTCATCAGTATTCACAGAGGGGGCTCTTTGGTTCTTTGTGTAGCCCATACACGTTGTAATGCAGAGGTTGAACTGTGAGCCACTGATAACCCCCACTGTAGCCCTTCACTGTAGACCCTGATCTTCAGATCCAGGTCAGGGGTTGGGACCAGACTGACTGATTCGGAATCAAACTGCTGAAAGAAATCAAACTAAACTGGACGTGTAGACAGGAGACCGGAGAGGAGAATCCAAACCTGCCAGGTTGGACCCTCCACTGAGGACCTGTTCCAGGCACTTGTTGGATCATCACTTCTCATTCAGGGCAGCACGCAGCAGGATGTCCCCTCATGTCCCAGAAACCTCTGCAGCGCTCAGCCTGTTCCGAAATATTAGAGTACAAATGCCATTCCATTACAGAGAGCTGAGCTCAACGTAATGACCCTCATTATGGCCCCCATCCTGTTCTCCACCTCCTGACGATGGTGTGATTCAGACGCTCAGGTAAAGATAGCTCAGAGTGAGACTTCACCTTTTTATGTAATGATTTAATGATTTAATGATCTTAATGAGCTCTGTGGAAAACACACACGTCAACACATTCCTGCAGCTGGCAGCAGGCAGAGAGAGAGGGTGGGAGGGTGGGGGCTCTCTATGGGCAACACACAGAAATGACACCGCTTAACAAGACACCAGAGACATCTGAGACAGAAGAGACACAAGAGACACTAGACACACCACAGACACCACAGGCACCACAGGCACCAGACACACCAGAGACACAAGAGACACTGGAGCCATCAATAAAAATAACAGAAACACCACAGTCACCAGACACACGGGAGACACTAGAGACACTGGAGCCATCAATAAAAATAACAGAAACACCACAGTCACCAGACACACGGGAGACACTAGAGACGCCAGACACAAAAAACACCAGAGATATCGGAGACACCGGACACACTGGAGCCACCAATAAGAAATCAGAGACACCAGGGACACCGCAGACACCAAAGACACCAAAGACACTAGACAAACAAGAGACACTAGAGCCACCGCAGACACCAGACACAGGAGACTCCAGAGACACAGGAGCATCAATTAAAAAAAATAACTTAATAAAAAACAGAGACACCAGAGACATGTGAGACACCAAGACAAAACTAGAGCCACAAATAAAAACAAACAAACTAGGGCAACCAGACACACAGAAACAAAAGCCATCAGAGACAACTGAGAAACCAGAGCCAACAGACCATCAGAGACACCAGGGACAAAAGAGCCACCTGAGACACAAGAGCAACAGTAGATCCCACAGCCAACAGGGGCACAAGAGCCAGCAAAGCCGCGAGAGCCATTAGAGCCATTGGAGCCCCAAGAGACACAAGAGACATCCCTTAACAAGATACCAGAACCACACAATATATCAGAGCCACATAACACATCAGGACCCGTGAGACACCAAAGACACACTAGACACCAGGGACACACAAGACACCAGAGCCACATGAGACACCTAAGACACATGAGACCCTAGAGACACATGAGACACCAAAGCAACAGGGACATATGAGACACCAGAGAAACATGATACACTAGAGACAGATGAGACACCAGAGACACCAGGGACATATGAGACACTGGGGAGATATGAGACACATGATACACTGGAGACACATGAGACACCAGAGACACCAGGGACATATGAGACACTGGGGACATATGAGACACCAGAGACACATAAGACACTAGAGACAAATGAGACACCAGAGAAAACAGAGACACCGGGGACATATGAGACAACAGAGACACATGAGACACCAGAGCCATATGAGACACCAGGGAAATATGAGACACCAGAGACGCATGGGAGACATGAGACACATGAGACCAGAGCCACATGAGCCACCAGAGACATATGAGACACCAGACCCTCATGAGACACCAGAGCCACATGATACGCCAGAGACACATGAGACACATGAGACACCAGAGACACATGAGACACAAGGGACATATGAGACACCAAAGACACATGAGACACCAGAGACACATGAGACACATGAGACACCAGAGACACATGAGACACCAGGGACATATGAGACACCAAAGACACATGATACCAGGGACATATGAGACAACAGAGACACATGAGACACCAGAGACCAGAGCCACATGAGCCACCAGAGACATATGAGACACCAGAGCCTCATGAGACACCAGAGCCACATGATTCGCCAGAGACACATGAGACACATGAGACACCAAAGACTCATGAGACACCAGGGACATATGAGACACCAGAGACACATGAGACACATGAGACACCAGGGACATATGAGACAACAGAGACACATGAGACACCAGAGACACATGAGACACCAGGGACATATGAGACTCATGAGACACATAAGACACCAGAGCCACATGAGCCACCAGAGACATATGAGACACCAGAGCCCCATGAGACACCAGAGCCACATGATTCACCAGAGACATATGAGACCAGAGCCACATGAGACTCATGAGAAACATGACACCATAGCCACATGAGACACCAGAGACACATGAGACCAGAGACATATGAGAGACCAAAGACACATGAGACACCACTTTTTTATATTCTCTATTTAATATCTTTAAATATTCTACTTTGTTGATGGTTGTAGTTCCCAGCTTCCCCTGATGGACATAATTTCCCTTATTGGTTTTGTTTTATTTCTTAAATTGTAAGTTAGTGATGATCTGTTGGTCTTTTTTTTTAAAAAAAAAAAGATCTTTTTTTTCTCTTTCTCTCTCTCTCTCGGCAGACCCTGTTTCCCTGACTCTTCCAGACGTTCATTTGACTCCAGACTCTTCCATCCACCTCTCCATCAGCTCATTCCCTCTATCTGACCTTTGACCTCTGTTTTTCCACTTGCAGCTCATTTCCTCATCAGCGGCGCGGCTGTAAACCAGCAGGGTGCAAATTATACACAATAATAAAACCCCCCAGCAGCCATTTTCCTGTGACATCACAGTCAGAGGAATGCTGCTACCATGCCATATTTCTGCTTTCCAGGTGAAAGGGGTCTGAATGAGGCTGTTTGGGAAATGTGAGCATTTAATCACTTCCTGTTTCCGCACAACTTGCAGGAGATCTGAGAGGACACTAGAGGAACTAGTCCATGCTTAAGGTTCCTCCAGGTTGGATCCATCTGTCCTAACAAGTCTATGGGGAGTCTTAACAACCCTGCAGCTCAGGTACTGACTGGGACCAGGAGGAGAGAGGACGTCTCTCCAGTGCAGTGGTGTGCACAGATAGAGGGCAGGGGTGGCAGTCCCCCTCCCCACCCTGTGCCCCAGTTGTTGAAAAATACACTCAGTGTCTTCTTCTGGGCCAAAATTTATGTGATTAGGAAACACAAAAGTACTGTTGGGTTTCGACCTCTCGTTTACACGGAAACAGCTTTTGAGCTGACTTTGAAAATGGAGGATTTTTGTCTGAAACACCACCTCTGCCATACAAACAGCAAGCTGGAGTTTTCAGTTGGTATCCCGCTCCATGTTACACTTTCATTGTGGCAACTTGAATTGCCATTCACGAACCGGACAACAACAACAACAGAAAGAAGGAGGACTACCGTGTTGTGTTTGTGCTACTCAATCTGCCTTTTGAGAAAATGTGCATCTGTAGCTACATTTCTTTCCATTTATCTCTGTGCATGTCACTGCTCCACTGTTAGTGTCTCTACAATGGTTACATATAAAATCCAGATTGGAGTTAAAAATTCTTCTTCTGACTTACAAAGCTCCTAAAGGGAAAGTTCAGTTTTTTTGAAGTGGGGTTGTATGAGCTCTATGTGACCACTAAGGACATTAGATACAGTAGAAAGTTGTCTCCTCTCCCTCAGTAAGACACAAACTTTAATTGATGGTGACGAGGAAATAGGCGCTAACAGGGAGAGACCGTACCAGATTCAAAGGCTATTTTTTCTGCCTACAAGAACTCAAATCAAAAAGTAATACCACAGTTTAATAGTACGATACATAAAATATTTTTTAAGTGCATTAAGTCTTCGGAAATATAAACATTTATCTGAACCTAACTAACTGGTCATGTGTCCTTCCGCGCAGCGCTAGTGTGCTCCGTCCCCCCTCCTCCTTTCAGCTGTAGGGAATGTAAACAAGCTATGCTTCGGACGCCGGTTGTAGCCTCATGAAATTTTGATCAAGTATCGTAATTCTTTTGTTTGTACTCTGAGGATTGTGAGGCAGTGTAGGAAATTCAAAATGAGTGACTATGACAGCGACGATGAAGTTTCATTCACTTTGGAACCAAAAGGATACCTGTATGAACCGCAGCACACAGAAGAGGAGCTGCTACAGATGGCAACTGAAAGGAATACAGAGGAGACATCCACGGACACTGGACATCAAGATCAAGTCGGAAATACTCAGTGGTGTAAATGTCTGAGCTGTGACTCAATACCCACGGATGCTGAGTGTTACTGCTGTCACGAGTGGAACTTGGTTACAGACACTCTTCAGGATTTGTCTGAGGACATTGCTGGCTCTCAAGCCGTCTGTATAACTCATCTCCCAGATTTCCCTGCTCTTCTGAATTCTGGAGTGTCCTGTAACAGCAACAACAACAACAGTCGTGGCAGCAGTAACACTCAGATTCTTGATGTCCAGTGTCCGTGGATGTCTCTGTGGGCTTCACAGTTAATGAACTCATACATTTGATGTGGATAATTTGTTTGCGTTGTTTGTGTATCTGTATGTCTGCAGCTGGCCTGTCACGCGCCGCGTGACCGCCTGAGTCTCGCCGCTGGACTTTTTTGACAAGCTGAGGCACGAACACGCGAACGCGCGGTACTGCGCATGCGGAGTAGAGAGCTTGTTCATTTAAAGACCGAAAGTCCAAAAGAGCAGCTGAAAAACAATGAGCTGTGGTTTCCAAAGCATGACAGGAGAGTGTGTGAAAGCTTTGGAGATCACAATCAAGACCTGCTGCCTCTCCCTGGTAATCCACCTTCACCAGCCCTGCTTGGCTGTTCCCTGCGATCTCATCCCCGATCCCCTGTACCCCCGACCACCCGAACCCCCGACCCATGTTCCCGGAGGTCTCCCTGGGGATAATGAAGGGGTGGAGGAAAGAGAGGAGCACAGAGAACTTCCATCTTTTCCCTGGCTCTGCCCCTGCCCCACTCTTTCCTCCTCTCTATCAGGCTCAAAACTCCGCTGAGGAAAACACAGTCGGACTCAGTGATAGCCCGTGCAGGCAAATCCAGCTGGGAACGAATGTTTAAAGAACTTACCTTCAAAACCTGTCTCCTCAGAGACTTTCAACCAAACCTGCTCCTGTTTTTCCGGTCTCTGTAGAGTACACACGTCGTATCGTATAACTCTGGATGATGACACACCACACAGATTGTTTTCTCCTCCATCCTCCGGCGGAGTTGGAGCCGGAGCAGTTGCCCCCCAACGTCGTTAAAACAATGACGTCATGGGGTAATATTTTGAACTCAAGCAAATTCGCGTCTACCGCCCAAACGTGGAACGCTCCAAACGGGCCGCTCCAAACGGGCCACGCCAAACGCGCGAATCGCGCCGCCCGAGGCGAATCGGCGGCTAAACGCGTCTTCGCATTGACTTTGTATGTAATCGCGCCGCAAATTCGCTTTTGGTGTGGCCGCACCGTTAGAGTACAAACAAAAGAATCACGATACTTGATCAAACTTACACAAGGCTACAACCGGCGTCCGAAGCATAGCTTGTTTACATTCCCTACAGCTGAAAGGAGGAGGGGGGACGGAGCACACTAGGGCTGCGCGGAAGGATACATGACCAGTTTGTTAGGTCCGGATAAATGTTTATATTTCCGAAGACTTAATGCACTTAAAAAATATTTTATGTATTGTACTCTTAAACTGTGGTATTACTTTTTGATTTGAGTTCTTGTAGGCAGAGAAAATAGCCTTTGAATCTGGTACGGTCTCTCCCTGTTAGTGCCTATTTCCTCGTCACCAGCGATTACAGTTTGTGTCTTACTGAGGGAGAGGAGACAACTTTCTACTGTATCTAATGTCCTTAGTGGTCACATAGAGCTCATACAACCCCACTTCAAAAAAACTGAACTTTCCCTTTGAAGGCATCTTAAAGAGCTCATTGTTCCATATTATCCGTCTAGGTCACTGCGTTCTCAGCACCAGGCCTGCTCATTGTTTGTAGGGTCTCTAAAAGTAGTCTGGGAGGTCGAGCCTTTAGTCATCAGGCTCCTCTTCTTTCGAATAACTTACTGGTTGAGGTCAGGGGGACATTTGATTTGACATAAAAGTAGATTTCTCTTTTGCTCCTCAAGAAGTCTGCTCTCAGACAGAGAGAGGGGCCATGTTCAGTCTGAACTGGACTGTAGATCATTACACTTATCTTTTCTACACCGCCCTCTCCAGGTTTCTATCATTTAACACAAGTTCCTCAGATTTCTGTCAAGCCCCTCTTCACTCCTCTCCATGGACATCATGAGTCTGTGGTGTTCTTTACAGAGATCCATCTTGTTCCTGTGTTGTGGAGGAAAGCTTCTCAGAGAGCAGGATCGGTGTTTACAGCAGCTCATTCTGGAGCTGCTACAGTCCCAGGCTCCTGGTCTGGGCTGCCACAGAGCGGCCTTCTTCAGGCTGAAACAGTGGCATTACCTGGAGGTATATTCTCTGAGGCTGGCTACTGCCCAGGTGGAGGTGCATCAGGAATAAAAGCATCTTTGTAAACACACAGCAGGAAAGTTCAGCCTCTCGCTGCTTGTTCGAGGCGAACAGCGTCATAATTCCCACCACCTTCACCCGCTCGCAGTGTGTTGAAGAGGCTCATTGTCAGGCAGCAGTGGTGTAGCTTTAAGAAGGAGGTGGGCAGCGCTCCGATGACGCAGGAATAATCCTGAAAAGATGCTTCAAAACTCCAGGCCAGAGCCAGCGTGTGTGCTGCTGCTGGCGGAGCTGGACAGATCGATCCCGACACGGTCCAGAGAGGAGGGAAGGCTGCGAGCAGGTCCAGTAGAAGTCTGCCTGCAGGATCAGACAGACACACACACACACAGGGACAGACCCGCTCCTGAACGCACGCACACACACACACACACACACTCACACATACATACACACACATTCAGAGAGAGAGAGAGAGAGAGGGGGAGAGAGAGAGATTTAATCCGTGTCCCCGCGGAGTGTGTGTTCAGAGCTGAATGCGCTGCAGAGTGGAGCCAACTCCGGGAAAGAAACCTCCGAACGCCGGACTCCCAGCGGCACCATGCCGTGTGTCAGCGCGCTCTGCGTCTACTTTCTGCTGCTCCTCAACCCGGTCCTGTCCCAAACACCCACCGAGGACGTAGAGGTCCTGGTCTTCCTGCCTCAGAATAACTCCTACCTTTTTTCTCACGCACGGGTCGCGCCGGCGATCCTTTACGCGCAGCAGAGACTGGAGGCGGATGGGGGACCGTACTCCGGATTCCACTTCAACATCCAGTTTGAGAACTCGGACTGTGTCAATGATGCTCTCTATAACCTGGTGGACCGCTCGTGCGGGCTGAAGCCGGACCTGATCCTGGGTCCGGTGTGTGAGTACGAGGCGGCCGCGGTGGTGAGGCTGGCGTCCCACTGGAACATCCCAGTGATTTCAGCAGGTGCCCTGGCCGCCGGCTTCAGCCTGAAGACCTCCGAGTACTCCCACCTGACCCGCATCGCCCCGTCCTACGTGAAGATGGCAGAGACCTTCAGCGCGATGTTCGAGCACTTCACCTGGAGGAGCGCGCTGCTGGTCTTCGAGGACGACAAGGAGGAGCGCAACTGCTACTTCACCCTGGAGGGGGTCTACCACCTGATGGTGGACTTTCACATCAAGAGCTACGCCTTCTCCAGAGAGGACCGGCTGGACACGGAGGACATCCTGCAGAATATCGAGGAGACGGAAGGTAAGAGGTTTTATCTCCTCATTATCCGAGTCATCTTCTCAGAGTCATCTATAAGCTCAGAGTCATCTATACTTTTAGATTAAGCTCAGAGTCATCTTCACCCTCAGAATGAGATTAGAGTTAACTATAAACTCAGAGTCATCTATAAACTCAGTATCTATAATCTTAGAGGTATCTATACCCTCAGAGTCATCTGTACCCTCAGAGTCATCCATATCCTCAGAGCGAGCTTATAGTGATCTATAACCATGAGTCATCTCATCTATAGCCTCAGAGTCATCTATACTTTTAGATTAAACTCAGAGTCATCTTCGCCCCCAGAGTGAGATTAGAGTTATCTATAAACTCAGAGTCATCTATAAACTCAGTATCTATAATCTTAGAGGTATCTTTACCCTTAGAGTCTTCTATAAGCTCAGAGTCATCTATACCTTCAGAGTCATTTAAGCCCTCAGAGTCATCTATAAACTCAGTATCTATAATCTTAGAAGTATCTATACCCTAGGAGTCATCTTTACCCACAGAGTCATCCATATCCTCAGAGCGAGTTTAGAGTGATCTATAACCATGAGTCATCTCATCTATAACCTCAGAGTCATCTATACTTATAGATTAAGCTCAGAGTCATCTTCACCCACAGAGTAAGACTAGAGTTATCTATACCCTCAGAGTCATCTATTAGCTCACAGTGATCTATACCTTCAGAGTCATTTAAACCCTCAGAGTCATCGATAAACTCAGTAATCTATAATCATAGAGGTGTCTATACCCTTAGAGTCATCTATACCCTCAGTCATTTAAACCCTTAGAGTCATCTATAAACTCAGTAATCTATAATCTTAGAGGTATCTATACCCTCAGAGTCATAGTTACCTTCAGAGTGAGCTTCAAGTTATCCATACCCTCAGAGTCATCTATAAGCTCAGTCATTAAGCTATAGGCCTAAGGGTCATATATACCCCTCAGAATCATATATTCCTCCTGAGTTATCTTTACCCTCAGAGTAAGGTCAGAGTCATTTATACTTTCAGAGTCATATACACCCTTGGAGTTATCTATAACCTTAGAGTGAGCTCTGAGTCATCTATATCCAAGAGTCATATATACCCTCGGGGTCATCTATAAGGTCACTCATCTATGAGGTCAGCACCATCTATGAATTTAGAGTTACTGTATGTGTACCTTCAGAGTTAGCTATATCCTCAGAGTCATTTCTGAGCTCATGAACCTGTATCTTCAGAGTATGCTGATGAAGCTGTGCCAGGTCATGTCAGTGGAAACTGCAAGGAGCACAGGTTTCAGGAGCAACTTGCTGTGATTGGATGGTATCTGAAACATTTCCTGGACTCAGAGTTTAGAAACCTGTCACTGTGATTCTCTGTGATGGATTCATCTGACTAACACTCCATGTTTAGTCTGCTGAGTCCAGTAAAAGGTGAAACATGCTCACACATTCCTCAGCCTCTATCCATTGTGCTGTTGTCAGACAGAGACAAACAGAAAATCCTCACTGATAATTTCAGGTTTACATTTTTCCATGAATGTCTCGGGGACCCAGGTCCAGTCTAAATAAACCCGGCTCCATGTCTGTGGTTCTCGTGCTAAAGCTGAGCACGCTAATCCAGAGAGTGTGGAGCCCCTCAGCAGCTCTGTGTAACACACACTGCTGTGTTTAATAACTGATAACAGCACCTGGATCAGGTCCCTGTTAGACCCCACAGAGCAGCAAACAGCACATGGATCAGGTCCCTGTTAGACCCCACAGAGCAGCAAACAGCACATGGATCAGGTCCCTGTTAGACCCCACAGAGCAGCAAACAGCACATGGATCAGGTCCCTGTTAGACCCCACAGAGCAGCAAACAGCACATGGATCAGGTCCCTGTTAGACCCCACAGAGCAGCAAACAGCACATGGATCAGGTCCCTGTTAGACCCCACAGAGCAGCAAAAAGCACATGGTCACGCTGCAATGACCTGACTTCACCTTCAGTCCCTGAGCACAGAGCAGGGGCGTGCACAGACTTTTTGAAGGGCAGGGGCAGCGAAAAATCAAGGCACATGCAGGGTGTTCTAAACACAGAAGAGGGTTAATGATGGCACACCTTTTTGGTTCTCAAGATGGTAGTTTGATGTGTCTTGTTTCTTAAGAGAGCACATGTTTTTCTACCATTATGCCATAAGGAGGGTGGTTGCCCCCCATGCCCCCCTTGCTCCCCCTCCTGTGCACACCACTGGAAATGAGTCACAGAGCAGAAAGGGATGGGCACCTTTTTCATTTGAAACAATACGGTACCAATGTCCGGTACCTGGCAATCAGTATCGGTGCACAATGGTACCAGTTTTCAGTACTTTTGTGTGTTAATGGGGGAAAAAAATAGTTTAATGATAAAATCTTAAAGTTTTTCAATTTACCGTATTTACTTCTCAGTATAAAAACCTGCAATGCTGTGTTCACGTTCACCATGAAAAATCACCTACTCGTCCACTACCTTACAGTAACAGGGATGTGTTTAGGTACCTCAACATACTGCGGTTTGATTTTACATGAACTGGTACTACAGGAAGAATTCCGTCAGTACCTATAAAAGTACCTGATTCAGTACCCACCCCTAGGAGCATCCCACAGACGCCCCCCAAAGTCCAGCCACGCTTCTGTCCAGGCCTCATGTGTCAGCTGATCGACCAACCCTGTGCTTGGTCTGAGTCTTTATGGAAGTCCTCGCAGAAAGGAGCTCCCAGACCCAGTCTCACACTGACAGACATCAGCCTTGACGTGGATCAGAGCAGGTGATGGAGCTTTAACACCAGCCTCTGTCCTCAGTGGGTGAACGTGGTGAATGGGTGAATGTGACATGATGAGATGACAGAGCTGTAGGAACAGAGTCTATTTACCCATAGTCCTCTCTGAGACAACAACATAGGGCTCATCTCATCCTTCATCCAGGAAATGGGTCTCAGACGCTGGGAACAGGAAGTTTGATAAACACCATCCATCACAGAGCTGTCAGAGGGCGTTGAACCTTGGCTGATAATTGGATTATTCAGCCCAAAGTTCCCCACAGAGTGGAAATTAAGGGAGAGTGTTTCTGAATAGAGGGCTGTGGATGAGGGATCAGCTCAGGGTCTGCGTTGTCTGCGTTGTCTGCGTTGTCTGCAGCGTCTGCAGCGTCTGCGATATCTACGCTGTCTGCAGCGTCTGCAACGTCTGCAGCGTCTGCGGCGTCCTCCCTCTGTTCTGCAGCAGGAGCACACAGTGCATGTGTGATCATTTGTCCTCACTGCACCCTCAGCCTTCATCACTCACACACTCACACACACTCACGCACACACACTTGCATAACGTGCAGCGAGCTGCTGGCACAGAGCTTTGTGTCCGTCTGCAGAAGCACGGAGGAGCCACATGGGTTAGTTTAGCTGGAAACTGTTTGGAAGACTTCTTCACTCCACATGTGGCCCAAAGCGTGATCACAGCTCCCTCAGTCGTATCTCTAAGACCGTCCCTGCGTTAGCCTGCAGTTACCCAGCATGCTTCACACCACAGATGGTGCCGCTCTCTCAGACACTCAGGAGAGAGTTAAAGCTACATTGAGAGAACTTTTTCACCTTGCTCTGTGAGGGTACAGACAAGATGCTGTGTCTATATGTCCGTTAATAGAAAAGCTGAGAGCAGGGAAAACAGACACGTTAGTTTGGAAGATTTGAAGATTTAAACGAAAGCCTTTAAGTATCAGGACCAACCAGTGCCTCTGGATTACCTTTAACCCAGTGTGCACACACACACCGCCTGCAGCGTTGACCCCTGTGTGTGCTGACGCCGTGTCTCATGCATGGTCCATGTTTCTGCAGCTTTACTGTCTGAAGGTGCAGTGTGTTCCTCCTGGTGTGTGTTGTATGTGCAGCAGGTAGGCCGCTCAGTGGATGAGTCACTTCATTAACCAGGGATCATTGGTTTGGTGTGTGTGTGTGTGTGTGTGTGTGTGTGTGTGTGTGTGTGTTTGTGTGTGTGTGTGTGTGTGTGTGTGTGTGTGTGTGTGTGTGTGTGTGTGTGTGTGTGTGTGTGTGTGCATTAAACAGAGACATGCTGAGATGGTGAGCTCTCACACAGGAGTGTAAATATGGAGTGGGATGATCAGTGTGTGGAGCTCTGATCATGTTTGTTTCCATCCTCTGCTCCCAGCTGCTGCTGCTGCTGCTGCTTCCACCTCCTCACATCGGAGCAGGTTCACACTCTGCTTTAATTAGCATAAATTAAACCATCTCATGCTGCAGAGCTGCTTAGTGCACCTGACAGACCGAGGGGATTAGTATGCTCTGCATGGCAGGGGCACCACTATAAAGGCTTAATATAAACCTGCGTGTGTGAGAGGGAGAGGTGAGAGGCAGGGCAGCAGTCGCTGACTTCAGCTCATGATGTGTGTTAGTGTGTGTGTGTATGTTAGTGTGTGTTAGTGTGGAGCTTTCTGTTCAGATCCCGGTTCCTGTGTTTTCATCTCTCCCCTCTCTGAAGGCAGCAGCTTTAAATATTTCAGGGTTGATGTATTTTTCATCCCTCTTTAGCGCTTGCTGTGCGCTCTCAGAGCTCACCGACTGTCCTGCTCTCTGCTGTCACTCAGTCTGTCTCACTCTTGCCCCTTTTTGACTGAGCTGGAGATGGTGCTATATCCAGGCCAGTTCCTGACTGAGCTCTGGTTCTTAGTGCTTCCACAGACAAAGCTCTGGCTCCAGGTGCTCAAAACTCAAGCTTAACAAGCACCAACTCTTTGCTGGGCTAGAGCTAAGCACCAACCACGTCAGAGGCTTGGGGCGGGGCTACAGTGACCAACAATCAGCAGTGAAGGACATTCATTGTTTAAAAGGAAAATCTTGATAAAATATTGAACTGGGGGCAAAATTAAAGTAGCAATGTCTTACCTCTCATAGATCAGGTCAAAACCTTATTATTTTATTTAACAGACTGGATAGCCTTGTGTTATCACCTTATTTACATGAAGGGATGTCATTTCTGTCTCATGTTCGTGTGTTCACATTTCTCCTCTTAGACAAGCACTCCATGTTGCACACTCGTGAAAAATATTGTCACAAATGCCGATGACAAGTAAATCTCAGTCTATTTTTAAGCACTCTAAGCCCCCCCCCCCCCCCCCCCCCCCCCCCCCCCCCCACAACAGCTCCATATGCAATGATGTAATGATGACCTGGCTCTAACTTGGCTCCTTGCTGATGGAAAATCAAAGCAGTTCTGAGGAAGAACAAGATAAGAAACCATTTAAGCACTAGCATCAAAAGGAGCACTTGTGGAAAAAGGGGGTATGGGCAAGTGAGCAGAAGTAACCTGCTCCTACACTAACACTGAAACCTGAAGTAGTGATTCTAACACAGCATGGAGTGACTGTGGGAAACTTGTCCGTCACTTGTCAGTCCTCCAAACACTAAGTCCTCATTAATGGGGTCACATTGTGGTCAAAATGTTGTCATAATGTGGTCATATCATGGTCATAATGTGGCCATGATGTGGTCACAATATGGTCATATCATTATCATAGTGTGGTTATAACGTGGTCATAATGTGTTTATAATATTGTTAGGCACCGCCCTGCTGTTGTGGCTGCCTGCTAAAGCAGCTCTCTCTTCTTTGTCCGTTTCTTGTAATTTTTTCATCTCTTTTTCACCATCTTTGTATTTGGAGTGGGTCATGATTCTGTATGGCTCATTTGTTGGTCATGGACATCAAACTGGTTTTGTCTTCAGCGATATTTTTACTACTTTTCTCCTGTGTTTGTCTGGAGATCCTACATGTAACCATGGCTTCATTGTTTACATGTGAAATCATCTGTTAGCAGCCTGTAGCATGTCAGAGCTAACTGGTGCTGGGCCTGGTGTTTCCAACAAGGTGAGGAGGTGAGGACCACGTGCTGGTTCTCAGGTGTGAGCTTAGAAGTGATGACATGGACCTGTCCTTTCATCCATCGTTATTGGGAACAAAGATCTATCTCCAATAACGATGGACGCGCTAGCTGTGCTAACCCAGCAACAGAGGGAATACCAGAAGGCAGAGTAGCATCATGCTATTCACAGACATGGCTAACGGAGCTAACACCAGACACCAACGCCACATTGGAAGAACTTCGCCTGCTGTGAGCAGACAGGATCCAGGTGAACAGACTGCTGAAGAAGCTCAGTCCTAGACCCTGTGGAGGTGGAGACTGGCTGACTGGACAATGATGGACAAGCTGTCCTCATCTATCCTTGCCTTTTTGAACTTTCTATACACTTTCTTACTTTGGTTTTCTTGATTGCTGCTGTGACTCCTCCTGAATTTCCCCTCAGGGATTAATAAAGTATTTTCTATTCTATTCTATTCTATTCTATTCTATTCTATTCTATTCTATTCTATTCTATTCTATTCTATTCTATTCTATTCAGATGTAGTCATAAATATGGACATAATGTTATCATAATGTGGTCATAATTTGGTCATGAGGTTATCATGTGACAGCCAGTTTCTGTAGAATGAGTCGTTATCTGTCTAAAAGCAGCAGCTCCATCTGAACCTGTCTCTCCATCCTCTCAGCTGTCAGCTGCTGGTTCCTTCCTCCTTCCTCTTCAGAGAGCAGAGCAGCTTTACATGTTTACCTGATGCAGACACAGTCACTGGTCTGAGCCTCTTTGAAGCAGTCTGCTGAATGAGGATCCCCTCAGATCCAGATTCTTTGTAGGCCGACCTATCCTGTCAAGTTTTCCTGCAGAGATATGCCAACCACAGCTGTCAGTTGTTCTAACATTGTAGACTCAGGGTTAAGAGCTCAGATCCGACTTTAACTTTGCCGTGCACAACATTTTAAATATCAGATTCCAGCCTGAGCTGATCATGCCCCTGAACACTAACAGTGCAGTAAACAGGGTGGCCTCTGGAGTACGTGTGGGTCCTGGTTTAAGGTTGGATGGCTGTGCTACATCGTCCACATTCCCTGATCTGCTCCAGCTGATCCAGTCTGTATCATCAGAACTACAGGATGAGCACAGGGCGCCTGCTCGGACATAGCGTGGCACAGTGTGTCTCATTGTTCTGTGGCAGTGTAGTCTGTGGGCGAGTGGACTCTTCAGCCTGACTGACCCATTTGTTATCAGCGTCTTTGTGCTGCCTGCTCTGCTCTGTATGTCAGTGAGTCCATCATCTGCTGCAGTCTGCTCGTATAAACAGGTTACAGACACGTCTGCTGCTCATCTGCAGCTGATTAATGCTCATCACCAGTGACACTGGGCTCCCTCATTGGCTGCTCAGCACTGTTTGGAGGAATGTGTGTTGACGGCTGTCGACATCTCTGCCTGCTTCACAAATGTGGAATTTGGAATTTTTAACTCTCATGCGAGCTCCGTGCACCCTGAGCCTGAACGGATGTTTCTGAGCCTCAACTTCACAAACAGCTTCAGACTCCCTGAAGAACAGGAGTCCTGCTCTGGCTGTTCCTGAAGCATGGAGACTTAAAGGAGGGTAAACATGGAGGCCCCAAGTCTTCGTGTTGTCTGACCCATAACCCCCTGCTGAGCTCACGTTATCCCTGACTTCTCTTGTATAAACTAAGTTCAATGAGAGGTATCTCTCTTCATCTCCAGCCTGGAGGCTCTATACATTTTGGTCTCTACAGTCCCCTCAAATTTTAAATCCACACCATTTACTTGAAAGCAGGAAGTGTTGTTGTATGGCTAGCTCAGAGATCAAGTGTGTCAGGTGATTTTTAAAGAACTGTCTCCACCTGTCAGCCTCCTCTCAGGCTGTCTAAAAGCTGAAATGAAAAGAAGCAGTGGGTTTCCTCCACGTGGTGCTCAGTGTCTCAGTGTCTCAGTGGATCTTTGAGGAGCTGGATGAGCTGGCTCCCTGGAGGGGGAGAGATGAGGAGGATCTCTGTGCTACAGCAAGATCTCAGGGTTTAATCATGACCTCGTCCTCTCCTGTCTGTAATCTCCGAACAGGTCTCCAAAAACACATGGTCAGCTTTGTGTCCCAGGTCTGGCAGAGGCTGCCTGAGGCTGTGCTCATATAAGTGGATTACAGGTAGGCCTGTGGCTCAGACAAACAGCAGGGTGATGTAACAGCTGATTCAGTGACGCTGAGCTAGCCGTGGACACACAAGACACCCTGGGCTCTGCATTCATCACAGCAGCTTCTTTCATCACTCAAACAAAGTGACTGGGATGGAGTCTTCTGGTGTGGATTCAACTGACCTGGAGTTAAATGTAGTGGAGTTGACTGGTATGAAGTCTACTCGCTCGGAGTCAACTGGCCTGAAGTCGACAGGCCTGAAGTTGACTGGTGTGGAGTTGATTGGTCTGGAGTCCACTGGTTAAAGGTTGACTGGCCTGAAGCTGACTTGCCTGAAGCTGACTGGCCTGTAGCTGACCAGCCTGGAGTTGACTGGTGTGGAGTTAACTGGCCTGGAGTCTACCTGCCTGGAGTTAACTGGCCAAAAGTTGACCGGCCCGAAGTTGACCTGCATGGAGAAGACTGGTGTGGAACCCACTGGTCTGAAGTTGACTAGTGTGGAGCCCACTGGTCTGAAGTCGACTGGTGTGGAGTCGACTAGTGTGGAGTCGACTGACCTGGAGTTAAATGTAGTGGAGTTGATTGGCCTGAAGTTTACCAGCCTGAAGTGGACTGGCCCAAAGTCAATGGGCCTGAGGTTGGCTGGTGTGGAGTTGGCTGGCCTGGAGTCTACTCGTCTGAGGTCGACTGGTCTGGAGTCCACTTGTCAAAGGTTGACTGGCCTGAAGCTGACTGGTCTGAAGCTGCCTCACTTGGAGTTGACTGGCCTGGAGTCTACTGGCCTGAAGTTGACTGGCCTGGAGTTGACTGGTCACAAGTTGACTGGCCTGGAGTTGACTGGTCACAAGTTGACTGGCCTGGAGTTGACTGGTCACAAGTTGACTGGCCTGGAGTTGACTGGTCACAAGTTGAGTGGCCTGGAGTCGAGTGGCCTGGAGTCAACAGGCCTGAAGTTGACTGGTGTGGAGTCGACTGGCCTGAAGTTGACTGGCCTGGAGTTGACTGGTCACAAGTTGACTAGCCTGGAGTTGAATGGTCTTAAGTGGACTGGACTGGAGCCTACTGGCCCGGAGTCTAGTGGCCTGGAGTCGAGTGGCCTTCCCAGCACCAGGGTCAGTCAGGGCTTTAGGTGTTGAACAGGCAGGCCAGGTAAACCAGTGGGAGTTAGCAGCTAAGTGAGATGCTGCTGAAAGTCTGATGCTGATTACCCCTCCAGGTAAAACCCAAAGGGACCCACCCTGCCCAGTGTTAGCTTTAATCCAAACTCAGTACATCTTTAGAGATTCTTCTTCAGACCTACAGGGAGTGTTTGCTCTTGGGCTGATCCAATGCAGCCATGTTAGAGCAGAGTTTCATCCCTTCTCCTCTCAGTAATTGTTCCTGTTCTGGGACTTCAGACTTAGTGTCATCCTCATCATTTGGTTTTCCCAAGAAATACCTTTCTGTAAAACCTGGCAAGTCTTTCTTAGCTGATCTGTAGTCCCACCTAAGCGTGAACTCAGCACACATCATTTTCTAAACCAAGTTTATCAGAAACCACAGCAGCACTAAAATCAGACCTCGGCCCAGATCCACATTAATTACACTCAGGGTCTGATCTCCTGAAGGTCTGTGTGTATAAAAACACATGCTAACTTGCAAAGCTGACGTACTAATGGGCGCACAGAAGATTGCGTCTGTCAAATCAGCAAAATATTACACACAATCTTTTTAGTGTGTTTGTATTCATGAACATGCAGAATATATACCGATCATCAGAGTGCACAAAACATTCAAACTTCACTTTTCCTTTACGGCCACTCTGCACTCCCAGTCTCCACAGTGACAGTCGCTAGCTTTATGTGCTTTAGGTGCTTTGTCCTCATTTAAACAGGGTGGTCTATATAACTTTTGCACCTGCTATCCATCGCACATGCAATCATTGTAGATGAGCACACCCACTGAGAGCATGTGCAATTTAGCATTGGTTTTTGGGGATCCAGTGTGAGTTGATGCATTGACTTGATTGGAAACCTATCTGACCTGGTGCCGTGACAGAGCGGAGACGCAGCTGGTGTATTTGACCTGTTAGTTGGTGTAAAACAGTGTCCTAGAGATTTGTTTAAGCTGAGTTTGAGAAACACTGCAAGGAATTCCTGGATCATCCCTGTAGGAACATTTTGATAAATAAATATTTGAATGATGGGTTAATGAAACCACATCCCGCTCCACTAGGCCCCCCTTAGTCCCCCTGAGACCCCCTGAGTCCCTGCAGGAGGACTACTTCTTTGAGACCAGCACAACCTGTTGGTTTCCCCCTGTCACGGCTCCCTGACTGTTGTCATACGGAGGGACTCTGAAGTCACACACTCTGAGCTGGAATACGTCACATGACCTCCTGCTCTTTTTCAGCTGACACTGCACGCCATCCGTCCGTGTACTGACGCTTCTTCCCCCTCCTCCCTTCCTTTCCCCTCATCAGCACGCTGCAGGTTTCTCCACCATTACCGCCACGACATTACAACACGCTACGGGCTGTTAAGGGGGAACGAAGCACCTCTCGTGTGATTGGTCCGTTTCCGATGCTAATCCTCCTGAGACATGCACTCCCATCCAGAGCCTGTATGAAGCCTTTGTGTTTGCAGAGAACTCCCCTTGGACTGCTGCAGAGGTGTAAGGCTGTGACCTGCTCCGACTGAAACTGCAGACAGCACGGTGAAAAACAATAATCTATAGGTTACCCTCAGTCTGACGGTCAGCTTACAGCGTCTGACAGAACCATCCAACAACATGAAAACCTGTTTGGACCAGCTGCCTCACTGAAAACACTACGCTCATTTGCATATGTTCTAGTTTTACAGGTTAACAGCCAACACAGCACACTTTAAACACACTGTGGGCACTCAGCAGGAGCACCATGTGCTGCCTCATTCCTCAGTGCGTCTGTAACTAGCATCAGCGGCCTCGCAAAAAGGCAAATGCAGAAGTTTTGAAATATTGCTGGCTGTAAGCACTGCCCCGTGGAATGGCCTGCAGAGCACACACAGGGCCAGTAGTGTGTGTAGAGCCCAGTGTAATTAAAGGGTGCTATAGTGCTGGCAGGACTGAGGTGAAGTTTGTCCCACTGACTCAAGGGATATTTCAGGAGGTGTGTTTAAGTGACAGAGCTGTGAGGAATGTTCCAGCAACACTCTGAATCTTCCTTATTAACAGGGATGCCGGGCTCACTGTGATTTCAATCGCAGGCCTTGTTTGTGAAGCTGCCAGATTTATTCTGAGTCAGTCAGAGACCAAAGGAAAGTTAGTCTCAGGCTGAGGAGGACAGCTTTACCTGGGAGACTCCTGAAGGACCGTCCAGGACTGCATGTTAGGTGAGAGATAGTAGCAGAACAGGACCCAATCTGTACCCAGTCTGTGCCCAGACTGCATCCTGTCTGCAACCAATCTGAAACCAGTCTGCGTCCAGTCCAAACCCAGTCTGCGTCCAGTCCAAACCCAGTCTGCGTCCAGACTCAACCCAATCTGTACCCAATCTGTACTCAGTCTGCACTGGTCTGCATTCAGCCTGCAACCAATATGAAGACTACAATAAATAACTTGTTGAATGAACGTAATTAAATTGTGTAAAGAATTTCCACCTAATTAAATTGGTTTCATTTATCAAGACCCAAATTTGTTATACCAAATTACTGTTAATATGTTGTATGGACATAAATTATTGCCATTACTATTACTTATTTGAAATGTGTGGGTCAAATTAATCTGTAATCTTGAACCGTGAATAAGGAGGGTACACAGAGGTTATAAGACCTTTCTGTACATTGAGCTGTGTTGTAAGTCGATTTGGACGAAAGCAACGTAGGCTGTCTGTGCACCACAGCAAGAACCAGCTGTGTATCTTGAAACACTTCAGTTTAAAACTGGCCAACAAAGCACAGCGCATCACCACAGTTTGTTTTATTAATGTAAAACAAACTATAAAAACTATTCGATAAGAGGGCTGGGCCATATGGAGCACAGACTGCAGGTCCAGGCCAGTCAAGCACAGACAGCCAGTCCGTGCCTGTCATGTACAGGCATACCATGCCCCCAGAACACCATCACAATGCACATCAGGGTCTCATATGCACCACCTTTTCTCCTTACTCATGGTTCCAATGAGCTGTTACAAACAAAAATTACTTAATTAGTTTGTACCAGTTATATAAACAAAACTTTACAAAGTTGTGTCCATATGCACCCCTGGCAACAGCAAGTGGATTGTTCCCCAGATACCCCAGGGCATCAACTTGCACCCTCCAAGGTGATGCCCACATCATCCAGGTTATCCTCTGGCTCTGCTCTCTGATGAATAGGGCATATTGTACAATACTGCCAAATCTTGTAGTTCAACGATTTTTCACATCATGCTAAAACAACATGATAAATTTTGTTTAACCACTAAACATGAAATAATATAGAAGAAGCTATATGTTTTACTAGTGCTGATTGAAAAAACACCCATGGTGTTTTTTTTTAGTGGTCTGTACACAGTCTGCAGGGTTTTTATCAGTGTAACACACCTACACTGTGCTGCTACGCTCTCTCTTATCTCTGTCTCTCTTCCTGTGTTGAGACACGTGGCTGCCTGACGACAGGGATCAGGCCTGAAACTCTCTCTCTCTCTCTCTGTGTCTATGTATCTGAAACAGTGATGAGAGGAGAAACAGTGGGCTGATGGACAAGGCGTATGTTTGATTTATCAAACCAACAGAGTTCATTCAGTACCAAATACAACATATCCCTGATTATAAGATCCACAAATACTTTGAGGACCAAACTCTGTTGTTAAATTGATTTCAGTGTTTTTTAGAATAGAATCGAATAGAAATAGAAAATACTTTATTTATCCCCAAAAGGGAAATTCAGGAGTCACAGCAGCAATCAATAAAACAAAAGTAAGAAAGTGTATAGAAAGTGCAAAAAGGTCCACAAGAAAATAGATGCTGACAGCTTGTCCACCACTCTCCAGCCCAGCCAGTCTCCACCTCCACAGGGTCCAGGACTGAGCCTCCCCAGCAGTCTGTTCAGTCTCTATCTCCTGGATCCTGTCTGCTCACAGCAGGCGAAGCTCCTCCAATGTGGGGCCGGCGTCCGATGTCAGCTCCATCAGCCACGTCCGTGAACAGCACGATGCCACTCTGCCCTCTGGCAGCCCCTCTGCTGCTGGGTTAGCACGGCTAGCTCGTCCATCCCACCAGAGACAGAAGGACAGGTCCACGTTGTCACCTCCCAAATCACACCTGAGAACCAGCATGTCGTCCTCACCTCCTCCTCCTCATCTTGAGGGAAATCATCAAGCCTTACACTAGTTAGCATTGACATGCTACAGGCTTCTAGCAGCTAATTTCACATGTAAACAATGCAGCCATGGTTATATGTAGGATCTCCAGACAAACACTGGAGAAAAGTAGTAAAAATATCGCTGAAGACACAAAAAGTTTGGTGTCCATGACCAACAATGAACCATACAAAGTAATGATCCACTCCAAATACAAAGATGACGAAAAAGAGATGAAAAAAACTACAAGAAACGGACAAAGAAGAGAGAGCTGCTGCAACAGGCAGCTACTTGGGCAGCGCCTAGCAGCAAAAAAATAAAAACAGATCAAACAGTTTTAGTCAGTGAGATGTTCTGTTCCCTTTATCCTCAGATGTCACAGTCTGAGTCCATGTCCCAGCTCTTGAAGTGATAACTGTCATCCTAGCCATCATCAGCTTGTGTCTCTGCACCATCCCTGTGTCTCTCCATCATTCATCCTCCTGATGCTGTGGTTGTGAGTGACAGCTGGCCTCGCTCATGAGGGGAACACGATGGAAGACATCCAGCAATTTGTATTCTTTGTGATTGGCATGTGGTTTTTTGTTACAAAACACAATCAAGCTTTGTTTCACTGAAGGCTGTGAGCTGCCAGGAGAAATACAGCAGCCACTGTCACACAGGAAGTGACCATTCTTTCAACCAATCAACAGTCTGGGGTGTTGTAGCTCCACCTCCTGGATCAGATCGGTATGTCTGGCACCCCTACAGGAGGGTATCAAAAAGTGGGATGGCTTGTCTCGGTTATTTGGGGTTCTGTCCTGGGATTAGTCAGTGGAAACGCCATAAAATACGTGTCACACTGAGACGAACTGAATTGAACCACTTGGTGGAAAAAGGCTAAAATCTGGGTTATGGTTCTTCGAGCCGTCCTCACTCTGTCTCAATCTTTGATTATTTTATGATTTTGGATCCATGAAGGGGTCTTTTTGCTGGACTGATATCCACTTCCTTGCTAACCCTAACTCTGGCAGCACAAAGCCCCTCGTCTTCAGATGACCTTTGATGAAGACTTCTTGATGAGGGAGGATCACATTTTTCCCTCTTCACTGGCTCACCCATCGTCCCTGTTGATGGAGAGGTTAGCCTTTGAACTTCCCTCCTTTTCATCAGTGGGCTTTCTGGACCGCACAGTAACCTATATCTGACTTTGGCAGATTTGGTGTCCATCAGCCTAAAATCAATCTGCCCCCTTATGTCTCTGTGGGCTTATTGGGACAGCAGAGACTTCATTACCTCATGACCTCTTGTCATCCTCTGATGGGAGAAAAACACAGTCAGTTTTCAGTTCTTGAACTGACCACAGCTCATCTCGAGGCCAGACATCACCATTGTTAGGATCTCACAAGCTCAGCTCCCTTTGATGACAGTCTACGACTTTGATCAAATTTTTATCAAACTTTAATAAAACTTTTCATTGAATGAAACCAATCCTAAAGAGGTTGCATTGCTTACAGTCCTGTGGTTCCTGGTTCACCTGTTGCCAGAACAGGTTGTTGGCTCCACAGGTACACACAGATACCTGTTTGTTGGGTGTGAGAACATGTGAGATGCTGGGGTTTCATTCCTGCATACATCCAACCTGCTGATACAAACACACATTATGAGTTCAGGTCCAGGTTTTGCCCTTGTCCGGAGTCTTTCTCCCTTGAGAGGGTCTTCTTTCCATCCGACAGGAGCCAGCTAGCTGCTGAAGCCTAACCCTGACTCTGCAGAGACTTTTTTTCCATTGCTGTCTCTGCCTCCTCTCCCTGATTAGCCTGTTGATCTCCTGCTGCCTCCTGGACTTGTCTGGCACTGGTAATGCCTTTCCGCTTTCCTTTTGCTCACGTCAAATGCTCCAATCCAATTAGCCAACAATTGCATGAATCCAGAGCAGCTCCAGTGTTGAAGGTTGTTGTTCTGTAAATCAGACTCTGAGGTTGCTGCCTCCTGTTGTCTCTTTTTTGTGGATCCTCCTCAGAAACAGCTGAAAGTGTCACAGTGGGAACCGGGGGTTTGATGTTTCAGATCTGATTCAGAAAGTTGTTGTGTCAGGGTCCAGGAATTTAGAGTCTGAGAACAATCACTTTTAGTTATTCATCAACTTCTGCGGCATCACAAACAACTCTTTTTCAACTCCTTATCATTAAGCTTCCAACAGAACCACTCTCATTTACCCTTAACCCTGAGCAGCCAGTAGGAACGACTCTTAGCATTGAGCTGCCATCAGAAACGACTCAATCAATGCTTCATTACTAAACTGCCATCAGAAAAACTCTAAATCAACTCTTTTTCACCCGGCTGATATCAAAAAACATCTGTTTATCATCTCTTTATCACTGGGCTGCCATCAGAAATGAGTCTTCATTGACTCTTTATCACTGAGCTTCTGTCCGAAAAAATCTTTATAAACTCTTTTTTTATGAGCTGCCATCAAAAAAAAACAAACAAACAAAAAATAACTCATTACTGACTTTTTACACTGAGCTGCTGTTGGAAATGACACTTTACACTGAGCTGCTTTCAGAAACAACTCTTAAAGACTCTTTACATTGAGCTGTCATTACAAACGACTCTTTTTGGCCCCTTACACTGAGCTGCTATCAAAAACAATTTTTTTATGACTTTTTATACTGAGCTGCTTTTGGAAACAACTCTATGATTTTCACACTGAGCTGCTATCAGAAACAACACTTTCACTCTTATCTATCTATATCAGGTCTCTGACTGAGGTCAAAGCAGATCTGCAGCCAGTATGTTGATGCTTCAGTATCTGTTCCATCAGATGCACATGGCACAGATGACTGAACACCAGATTGATGTTCTCAGGTGCTTTTACCCGGCTCAGGTGTTCTGCTGATTACTCAACCTGTTGTTGCCAATCCAGACCTGTACTGCAACTTGACTCCACTGAGCTCCACCTGACTGTAACCTCTGAGTAATTTAGCACACCAAAACAGTTAGCCGTGTCCTCTGCTGCTCTTTGGCACTGCCACATGACCCCGTCTGATCTCACTCAGAGCACTTCATGCATACTCTGGCTGTTGGTTCAACTCCCAGCCAACTGCCTTTACTCTGCTGACATGAGACGGATGTTTACTGATATTTTCCATCAGAAGAGTCAAGCAGAGCCTTCAATGTGAAGATTCAATCAGATCTCTGTAAATAGAATTGAATAGAATAGAATAGAAATACTTTATTTATCCCCGAGGGGAAATTCAGGAGTCACCGCAGCATTTAAGAAAACAAAAGTAAGAAAGTGTATAGAAAGTGCAAAAAGGTCCACAAGAAAATAGATGACGACAGCCCGTCCACCACTCTCCAGCCAGTCTCCACCTCCACAGGGTCCAGGACTGAGCCTCCCCAGCAGTCTGTTCAGTCTCTGTCTCCTGGATCCTGTCTGCTCACAGCAGGCGAAGCTCCTCCAATGTGGCGCTGGCATCCGATGTCAGCTCCGTCAGCCACGTCCGTGAACAGCGAGATGCCACTCTGCCCTCCAGCAGCCCCTCTGCCGCTGGGCTAGCACAGCTAGCTCGTCCATCCCACCAGAGTTAGATCCCACGTTCCCAACAACGATGGATGGAAGGACAGGTCCACGTCGCCACCTCCCAGCTCACACTGGAGAACCAGCACGTCATCCTCACCTCCTCCTCCTCAGCTCGAGGGAAATCATCAAGCCCTACACCAGTTAGCATTGACATGCTACAGGCTGCTAACAGCTAATTTCGCATGTAAACAATGCAGCCATGGTTACATGTAGGATCTCCAGACAAACACATGAGAAAAGTAGTAAAAATATCGCTGAAGTCACAAAAAGTTTGGTGTCCATGACCAACAATGAACCATACAAAGTGATGATCCACTCCAAATACAAAGATGACGAAAAAGAGACGAAAAAAATTACAAAAAAACGGACAAAGAATAGAGAGCTGCTGCAACAGGCTGCTACTTGGGCAGCGCCTAGCAACGAAAACGTAATATCTATAAACGTAAACCCCAAAGTAACCCAGTTATGTGTCAGTGGGAGAGCTCTTCCTTTAGATCATCCACCTGTGCGACACCTGTGTGACAGCAGCCGTGCAGATCCACACATCTGCTCCATCTGCAGCCTCTAATCAGTGACGTGTGCTGGAGAGCCAGGATTACACCCTGCAGACTGTGGTAAATTAACCTCAGAGACCAACCACAGACATGCTGATTACCATTATTTACTTATTTATGACTCACAGGCAGATTGGAGGCACATTAGAAACAGAGTTAAGCCTCCTGACACTCTCTCCAGTGACTCCAGCTAGACCTCGCTTTCCTCTGAACTCTCTGCTGGGTCAGTGCTGACAAAGAGAAACTGAAAGAGAGTCTGATGTTTGGCAAAACGCTAATCTGACTGGCTCTGCAAACAGCAAACAGGCAGGGTTTGTTTGTAACTGCTGACGGTTATCATATGAGTCTCAATCACACATAACCCAACATGAGAGGAGACATTTACAGAAATGGACACTCCCCGCTCCGTGCTGATAGATGACTGTGTTTCTCAGTACCGCCTGACTCTCTCTGCCTCTGTGTTTCTCCTGCAGTGGTGATCATGTGCATGCCTGCTGATAAAATACGGGAGATCATGCTGGCTGCTCACAGACGGCGGCTGACCAATGGAAACCACATGTTCTTCAACGTCGAACTCTTCAACGCCACTTCTTACGGTATGGGTAACATCACATGCTCCTTTGAGCCCTGCTTTCACTGTTTCTTTCTGGACAGTGCCACAACTGGAGACACTCCTCTTCTGCTCTTTCCCTGCTTCTTCACTCCTCCTTCCTCGCTTCTTCTCTCCTTCTTTACTGTAACTCCTCCTCACCTGCTTATTTCCCTCTTTTTCCCTCCCTTTTCACCCAGTTTCACTCCTTCTGAACCCCCCTTCTTCCCTCCTTCTTTACTCTATCTTACATATTCCTCACCTGCTTCCTCCTCCCTTTTTCCTCATTTACTCCATTTTAGTCCTCCTGAACCTGCTTTTTCCCTGCTTCTTCCCTTTTTCCCCTCCTTCCCCCCTTCTTTACTCTTTTTTTCACTCCTCCACACCTGCTTTTCCCTCCTTTATTACCCTTTATTTACTCTATTTTCTCTCCTCCAAGTCTACATTTTCCCTGCTTTTCCCCTGCTTTTTCCCTGCTTTTTCCCTGCTTCTTTCCTCCTTCTTTACTCCATTCTTAGTCCTTCTCTTTGTCTACCATTATTTGCAGTTTCATTGTTTTATGTCAAGTTTCTATTTCTTACCTAGTTGAACTCCTAATTTTCCTACATATTAATATTTTCAGCTTGTTTCACTTCCTTTAGCTTTGGCACATCAAAACAAGAAAAAAAAAGGAAAGGCGTAGTCTTTACAGTCACATATATGGTGCCAAGTTTAATAAGATGAGCTGCTGTAAACACAGAACAGAATGTACAATAATGGGCCTAATGATCTCTCAGGTTAGCAACGGTGAGGAGAATAACAGTAAGAAACAATATAATAATGACAATAAACGTATTTGAAAGTCAAGTATGGTTGCTGAGCAATAAATAGCAGATTAAATATTTAAAATGTTAATCCCCATTAAAAACTGTTCAAATTATTTATGTAATTATTTATTGATATAATATCATTAAATAATGATGCTCAGCTGCCACTACACTAACAGCATGCTCCCTCCTAGCGGCACCATGGGGTGCTCTAAGGAAATGTTACCCCTCTAGCTGAGCTAGTTGAATAAAGCAGCTGGATCTGGGGGGAGGTAAGGTTCCCTGAGTGTTCCTGCAGTCAGAAACCTGTTCATCCTGGTTCAGACAGACTGATGTGTCGCAGTAATGTCTGAATAACTCTCCCTGTCTCTTCACCTCTTGAATCAAACTGCAGGAAACGGCTCGTGGCAAAGAGGAGACAAGTACGACGATGATGCCAGGCAGGCGTACGCCTCTCTGAACACCGTGACCCTGCTCAGGACCGTCAAGCCTGAGTTTGAAAACTTCTCCTTGGAAATGAAAAGGTCCATCAGGAAAGAAGGATACCTGGACTGCAATGACTGTGGGAGTGTAGGTCATTCTGCTCGTCTCATGTCTGAGCCCTCCCCTGTGAGCCCTCCGCTGTGAGCCCTTCACTGTGGGTCCTCCACTGTGGGTCCTCCACTGTGAGCCCAGGCATCCCTTTGACCACAAACACAAGCTTCATAGACTGCTTCATGTCACACATTGACCTCTGACCTCTACATGAACGACTAACAACTAATGATTGTTAGACTTTATTTCAGCCTTTATGACCCACCTTACCAAGGCTGCCAGAGCATTTATGCCTTCACATACTGTATAGTCATCAATACAACCCTCATCCCCCAAACTTTAATTTATCTAAATGGACTCATGTCCAGAAGGACTAAATTAACTGCTGAAGATTACAACAAACCATAAATCAGGAAAATTAGACACTGATTTTTCTGAATAAGAGCAGCCACAGTCTGGATCCTGATGGTTCTGTTGTTTATGATCTGCAAAACATCAGTGGAAGAAAACATCACTCTGCTGAAAACACAAAATAAAAATGATCCACCTTTCCTATCTGGTTTCAAATCTACCACCAATTCAAACTCAACATGCAAATTCTAGCTCTGGCTCTGTTCTGGGCCCTGTTCTGGGCCCTGTTCTGGGCCCTGTTCTGGGCTCTGTTCTGGGTTCTGTTCTGGGTTCTCATATGGGCTCTGTTTGGTCAAAGGACCTGTCTTAAATAGAGCATCCATCATGTTCCATCCATGCGTCAGCAGTTTTAATCTGGCTGACCTTTTTGTGTCTTGTTACAGGTCAACATGTTTGTTGAAGGATTCCATGACGCCATGTTGCTGTACGCCATCGCCCTGCATGAGGCAATGAAGAACGGGCTCAGTAAGAAGAACGGGACCGAGATCACGGCTCACATGTGGAACAGGACCTTTGAAGGTAACTCATAACCTCTCAAAGAAAACCTCAAAGTCTGCGGTCAGTGAACACTGAAGACAATGGTGGCAGAGTTTAAAGTGGAGTTTGATCCAAATCCAGCTCCACCACCTCCCAGCATTCACCTGTAGGCCCCGCCTGCAGGGAGACTTCAGTGGATCAGAATCTGGTGTTAGAGTAGATTCAGTTCACACAGAGTGAAACATATCAGCGTGTGTTTCTGTTGCTTGATGATTCTTGCTGACACTTCATGAAAAAACCATCCATCCAAACCAAATCCAGTCACTCCTAAACCAGAGTATGACCTCAGACCAGTCAAAGGACTTCAGCAGACATGTTGGCCCTCTGAAGAGTACTATCAGGGAGCAGTCTGTGACTCTGCTCAGGTCTGATGGAGATCAGGTTGCTCTGATAGCAGCCTTCAGCTCAGCTTTGGTACTGGGTCTGGGGTTTCTCATCGTCCTCTGGACGGATGTTATAAAAGGATGTATTTTGTGCTTTATTGTTTCTAAAACTAGTTTAAACTGGTTCATGAAGGCTGGCAGCAAGGCTACAGTCAGCGTCACACCAGTCGTAGGATGGAATTCTGGTCCTGACCTGATCTGATCCATTTTCAGGAGTCTCTGTAGAGAAACTTTGTAATGTCTTGTTGTTTTGATGCTGGTGCTTCAGGGATTGCTGGACAGGTTTCCATGGATGCCAATGGTGACAGAAATGGAGATTTCTCTTTGATGGCCATGACCAACGCTGAAGCAGGAACCTACGAGGTGAGAGGGGTTGACTTCACCACTCCTGTAGGGGGTCCAGAGGAGGAAACATCATGGTTGATGTTCTGGAACAATCCTTCAGGATAGTAATTGGTGTGTACCTGTGTCTTTGTTTTCAGGTGGTGGCGAACTACTTTGGTGTGAACGGGACTTTTCAGCTACTGCCTGCCTTCAACCCGGACCATTTCACTTTGAAAGGAAGACATGAAGAGTCCCCAGAGAGCCCCGATAAATCCTGTAAGTGATCCCTGCTGGATGAGGGACCGCCAGTCACATCACAACAAACCTTATCGTAGACGCTCCACTGAAACAGGGACAGGTCCAGACCTGCTTGTGTGAGAACAGGGTTCATGTTCTCATCAGATGCTCTCTGTGTCTCTCTGTCCCTCAGGTGGACTGGGAGTGTCTGCTCTGACTGGGGTCATAGTTGGAGCTGTTCTGGGAACTGCCATGCTGATAGGATTCTACTTTTTCAGGTGACCATCAGAGAAACTTCTCTCAGTGAAACAACCCTCTGACATCCTGCTGTCTTGTTGGGGAAGTGCATACCAAGCCTTTCAGAGGGTCATTTCAGGTCATGGAGGATTCACTGCTCCAGGTGTCAGTGAAGTGTATGAAACCTGGCTGGTAATCTATGAGCTCTGAAGTGAGAGAGGACCATAGATCTAGTGATGAGTGGACTCTCTGGTTTCTGAAGCCCAACAATGGCCGTCAGACTCAACCCGTCAACTTAGCAAGAGACAAAAACATAGAGGTGGAGTTAGACCTGTGAGTCAAGTCAGCATGCCCCTGCTGAACTCTGAACCTCAGTGCCTTCAAACCACACAGAGATGTATCTATGAATTTAGCCTGCCCTGTGTCCAGTCAGAGAGATGGTCTCTTCTGAGCTGCTGTAATAACATACACTGCCCGGCCAAAAAGAAAGTTGCCACCAGAAAAAAGGTCCCAAACTCTAATATTTTGCTGGACCGCCTTTGGCTTTGATTACAGTCTGCATCGTCCCAAGATTTATTTCATCCAGAGTTACATTAACTTTTTACCAAGATCTTTTGATTACCATTGATGATGGAAGAGTCTGACCACTGAGCAAAGCCTTCTCCAGCACATCCCTAAGATTCTTGATGATGTTTCATGCTTCCTGAACCACTCTTTCACAGTTTGAGCCCGATGAATCCTGGCATTGTCATCTTGGAATATGGCCATGCCATCAGGGAAGAGAAAATCCATTGATGGAGTAACCTGGTCATTCAGTATGATCAGGTGGTCAGCTGACCTCATTCTTTGAGCACAGACTGTTGCTGAACCTAGATGTAACCAACTGCAGCAACCCCAGATCATAGCACTGCCCCCACAGGCTTGGACAGTAGGCACTAGGCATGATGGGTGATCACTTCATCTGCCTCTCTTCTTACCCTGATGGACCATCACTCTGGAACCTGGTCAATCTGGACTCATCAGACCACATGACCTTCTTCCATTGCTCCAGAGTCCAACATTTAGGCTTCCTAGCAACTTGAAGCCTTTTTGTTCAGTTAGCCTCACTGATTGCTGACTGACTGACAGTGGTCAGACTCTACCATCATCGATCCAAGATCTGTGAATAATTAATGCAACACTGGATGGAAATAAATCTTGTGACATTGCAGAAGCTTATTGAAACAATGCCACAGCAAATATGTGCCATAATCAAAGCTAAAGACAACCAACCAAATATTACTGTGTGTGATATTTGTTTTTGGTGGCAACGTTTTTTGGCTGGGCAGGATAGTGCTCTTAAGCCCTGTTTCTGCCAGATGGTTCTGTTCAGTTACACAGTGTGTATATCTTGGCATTGCCGTTGACTAGAACCAAGACAGGTCCCCAAATTTCTACCAATCTGAAGGGTATGGATGAGTACACTTTGGTACGGGTTGGATTGGTATGTCTGGGACCCCAACAGAAGGATACCTGGGTGGCTGTGTTAAGGGGCAACATCTCCTGTTTGACAAAATGAAGCCTGTGCAGAAGTTCTAAAAGTTGCTGTTCATCTAGGATCCTCTTAAGGCTGACTACAAAAAGACCTGAAGTCACGTACACACTCGGCCAAAAAAATATATATATTTACAGCCTGGTTCAAGCGCAGCTTGGGTCTGAAACGCTGATTTCGCTATCAGCACACACAGTACAAAGGGTGAATTTTTTCTAACTCAGTGGTTTAGAAGATATTAGGATTGTTTGATTGTCCAATGCAACACAACACACAGCTCAGGTCACGTGACTAACAAGTGCTCTGTAGCTGCTCTAAAGGAAAATCAGCCAGCGTCAAAGCCATTGTGGCTGCGTCCGGGGAGTAGCATCATTTCACCGTTTTAGGAGCAGACGGGTGACATCGGGGAGTCAACGTCCATGTTTTATACAATCTATGGGTGCCACACGTACCGATCAGACTCCAGAAGGTGGAGGTAGAAACACTGCAGTCCGCTGATTGGTGAAAAGAATGGTCACTTCCTGTGTGACAGCGGCTGCTGAATTTGTCCTAGCGGCACACAGCCTTCTCTGAATAGAGCTTGATTGTTCTTTCTAACAAAGAGCCACATACCAATCACGAAGAAGACGAAGTGCTGCATGTCTTCCATCGTTGCTCTTTGTTTACTGTGTTGCGTTTTTCTTCTTCATTGGATTTATTAGGATGGTACACTATGTCGTGCTGCTATGCCTTCAGGCTATCACGTAGCTAACGGGGCTATCATCATCCAGCTACCAAGAAGGGCATGGTTGGATGTTGAAACGTAAACAAGATCAGGCTTTACTGATCCAACTCGTACCAGACCGTACTGATCCAAACCGGACCATTTGTTGGAAACAGGGCTTGACAAGAGGGGGCTCCTTTTAGTCACCTCTTGCTTTTGGCGCCACCCTCAGGTGGACATTTAGCTTGTTGCACGTTCATATTTATGGCTCTATGCTGTAAATTCAATAACTACAGGAAATACTTTGAACTGTAGAATCTGCTGCAAAATGCCCAAGTGACTGATACATAAAGACCAGTAATCACAGATTATACAGAGTTAAACACAAACAACAAGCTTCAAACAACATCACCTAAAATATTGTTTACCCCTCTGCAGGAAAAACTACAGGATCACCATTGAGCGCCGCACACACACAGAAGAATGTGACACTGGGAAGCACCGTCAGCTACGGGAGGACTCCATCAGGTCGAACCTTTCAGCAGCGTAACCGCCAACAGCCAGCGTCTCTTCACAGAGAAACACACACACCTGAATGTGACCAAAGACTGTGGTTCTCAGTGGAACCATCCTGTTCCAGCTACACACCTTGTGTCTGTATCCTCTCATTGTAACTCAGGACAGTTGTGACAGTCGCAGAGCACCACTCAGATTCTCCTCCCTCAAGTTTATGATTGTATGCTGTGAGTGTGTAGAGCTTAGGCCTTCATATCCTTTCAGTTTCACCTGCTCAACCCACAGCTCTCCCAGGGACTGTGAGGTCTCAGAGCAGACCCTGAGCTCACGTCACAGCCACAAGCACAAGCTCCAGTAAACTGGTCTGCTTTTCTTCAGGTTGATCCGACTCCCCAGGTTCTTAATAAACCTGGATCTAACCTAGAGACAAACGTCTGATCTATAAGCTACTGATACGACAGGGATGGTGGGGGTCTTTATAGTGGGCCTGTATGAGGTTCTTATCAACAGTCTGTATGCCCCCTGCTGGAGACGATGATGAAGCCACCCTCTGCTCAGCTCAGACTCAGAGTACTGCATTCAGAGTTGACTCAGTTTGACACAAAAAGCAGATCAACCCCTAACCCTAGCTTAGATTGACCCATCAGCTGGACCCATCCAGGAGGGTTTTTTCAAAATGTGCCTCAAAAGAGCAGAAGCATCTTTATTTATATCACAGCAGCTGCAGGAAGCAGGAAGACACTGCAGCAGCTGAACTAGGATGTAATGACAGGGACCAACCAGCAGGTGATGGGACTGATACTATCAGCCCATTGTTCAGTCAGTTTAAGGATTGTGCACGGGGAATAGGCCGGTTCAGGCCATGTCCACAGGTAGCCCGGTATCTAGGGAACTACATATATTTTTTTATGTTTAGTCCTGTCGTCCACACCAAACCACAATTTAATGTCACTAAAAACAATGTTTCCTGAAAACTCTGGTCAAAGTAGGGATTTTGGAAAACGTGTAAAACACTGCCACCTATTGGTTTGGCATGCTCTGAGCCGCTCTTTCAGGCAAATTTGCCCAGAGCGTGTGGACAAAGTATTTTTGATAATGAATTAGTTGGGAAATCTGTTTTTGTAAAAACCTGGCTATGTGTGGACAAGGCCTTAGAGTTTAACTGCTAAAAGTTCCGTTTGTTTCTGTCTGATATGCACAGAAAGACAGGATCTGTGTCTCTGGAACAACATCCTGACAAAGAGACATGATCTCAAAGAGGGCTGATTTGATATCAGAGACACTGTTGAACCCATAATGATCCTTCGGTTAATGAAAACACGCACCAGTCCTCCAGCCTGTGTCTCCGAACAGGTCCGTCTGTTAAAGGACTCTGACTGTTCAAAGAGCCTCATACAGTTCTCCTTAAAGTACCCAGACTATCCATTTAAGCTGCTGAGAAGAACAAGAGCAGCTTCCATACACACCTGACTCCTAACTCAGCACTTTGCTCCACACTGACAAACACTGGGCCACTCCTCCTCCTCCTCTTCCTCATCCTCATCATCAGAGTCCATCTTTTTATCTTTTGTCTATTTAAATGTTTCCTGCTTCTTGCGGGAAGTCTCTGGCTCCACTTTCTGACACAGCACACCTTAAAGACAGGGTTCTGTCATTGGTTTATATAAATGTCTATAAGCTAAAGCATTGGTTTTATAGAAGTCAATAAGCTCATGTTTAGACTGCCATTGGTTTATATAAATGTCTATGAGCTAAAGTCATTGGTTTATATAAATGTCTATGAGCTAAAGTCATTGGTTTATATAGATGTCCACAAAGTAACGTCATTGGTTTATATAGATGTCTTTAAGCTAAAGTTTAAACTGTTATTCTCATCGCTCTCTAGAATCAGCTGGGGTCAGATCATGGATGTTTCTCTGACATCTCTGTGGCTGTGGTCTTAGGAGTGGTGAAGCTCATGTTTGAGCCCTCATGGAGCTCTAATTGAGCAGCTACATGTCTGTGCTCATGTCTCTCTGCTCCTCGACCAGTTCAGATGTAAAACGCTCTGTGTGAGGTGTCCCTGCTCAGAAAGTGGAGCTGCTGTCATCATTAGATGTGATATTTCTCATAGAAAGTACTTTCCCTGTCAGAGGCTTTCCATATGTCACATTAGCAAACTTTATTTTATTGTGATTATTTTTGCTAACTCTTTGTCGTTTGGGTTGTGTTATTCATGCAGGTTTTGAAGACAAGGTTTTTATAGAGACAAAATAAATACAGTGAACTTGTTAAAGAACCTCCCTGGTGTGTGTTTGTGTGTGTGGCAGAGTAAATGCTCTTTCAGGAAACCTTATAACAAATATCCATCTCCTCTGAAGAGATATGCTAAAAATATGTTAATAACACAAAACTCAAGAAAAAGAACCAGAACTCTAGAAATGAAGAGAAAGAGATAGAATAACAGTTCTCTAAGGTGAACAGGGCCCCCTACGGGCCTGGAGGACACAGCACAGTGATGTTTGGTTAAATGTGGGGAGACTGTTTCTAAACCAAGACAGGTTTAAGACCACCCTAGGAAATATAAAATACCCCACAGAACATCAGATTCTGATGGATCTGATTTTCCTCTAGCTTCATTTGGCTTAGGGATGCACCAATCCAACTTTTCTGGTTCCGATTCCAATACCGATACCTGGACTTTGGGTATTGGCCCATACCCATCAGGTACTGATCCAATACCAGTGTTAAATAATGACCTGCATGGCCTACCGTGGAATAAGACTGGTAATGTTTAAGGTTAAAGGCAAAATGAGTATATGGAATAACTGAAGTTAATGTTTATTCTAACCATAAAACTTTTAAATGTTCACCAGCAGTTTGGTAAAACCAGAGCTTCAGAATGTTAAGAACTTAATATTCATTGTTGAGTTTTATACCCTGTAGACTGGTAATACGGGTTTCCAACTGTCCTGTATAATTCAGAATAGTCCCGTAATACAAACTTGATGGTTGCGTCTTGTTTTGTGTCAATACAGGGTGTGATTTGTCCTGTATTTCCAGTTTGCCTTGAACGCAGCACCACTCTGCCTGTATTCAACACGAGTTCACGTTCGCACACGTTCACGTGGTTGATTTTAAGCGTGGAATAAGTGCTCTTCATTAATTGGGTGAGAGAAAGTCACAGGAAATCAGAAGCAAACAGTCTGTGGCTGCGACTGCATCTAGCACTCCGCCCCGTGCCCAATTGAAAAGCAAAGGATGCAAATCAACAGACCTGAGATGGAAAGTTCGAATGAATGGCTTGACAGTGTGAATGAAATGATTTCAAGGGACACAGTAAAAATCTGTCGCCAAGTGCTTTCTGTGGCACATGGTGGCCTGTTGGACATGCGACAGCATGTGGCTGGAGAGCGATATTACCACAACATCGGGACAAACAGACATCAAATGTTAGAATCACAGTTCTTCATACCTGAAACATCTCCAGTTACAGCTATTCTACTAATAACTTATAATAAATGATCAATTTGGAAAAGTTAAACCTACCAATAAAACAACAGTAGGAGATTTTTAAAAGGCATAAATTATCTTTAAGCTACCATAGTGTTTTACTGAATATGTTTTCCTAGATTGGTTATTTCTCATCAGTACATCAAAAACACAAAGGTTTCAATAATAAAACATGAAAAAAGTTTAATACAATATTGATAACCAGTACCATTCATGGCTTTAGAGAAAAAAAATGTTTGTTGGGCCATGGATTAAGATTTTGAACTTCTCTTTCCTTTGAACGTCTCTTTGCACAGTGGGAAGACTTTGAGAATGAAGCCGCATTAAATGGATAAAATAAAAAATTATACACATAAAAAAAAGGCTAAATCAAAACTCAAAGGTGCAGTGTGTAGAATTCACATTTGGTAGAAATGGAAAATAATGAGTGATTACTGCTTCTGAAAAGCATTGTGTTATTGGTAACTTAGATTGAGCTTGTCACATTCACACAAGGAGCAGATCCCCTAATGTGGAGGCTGTCATCCCCCACCGCCATGTTTCTGTGGTAGCATGTACAGGAAGTCATGACTGGAAACTACCTAAAAACACTCAGAGTCATTCAAAATAAAACAAACAGTGTCAAAGTCAGTTCATATTTATCTTGACTACAGCTAAAAACGGACATAATGAGCAAAGCCAGACCAGAGGCCTATATCACGAAGCAGGATTAGTGGCTTAGCGAGATAACTTCAGGGTTAACTCTGGATTACCGATAGCATGAAGCCAGTTCCTTTTTTATCAGAGTAGATCACCATGGTGACCTACTCTGAACGGCTATCCTGCTCTGGAGCAGGATAAGTTGGAGGTTGAATCTGATCCTATAAAAAGCCCCTCCCACTGGCCAATCGGCTTCTCGGAAACAATGGCCTGCCCTTTTCTCCCAAACCCGGTGGACAGAGGCGCACAAGTTATAAGAAGAGCTTTACGAGGAGAAAGGGTGTTTAAAGATCGATCAGATCCACTCGATCAAAGGGATGATTCGCTGTATGAGAGGTATAGGTTCTGACAGCCTGGACTACGCTACCTCTGTGAAATATTAGAGCCGTACATTGCCCGTGCAACCCACAGGAGCGGTGCTGATTCTGAACAAAAGATGAAGGAATTCTAGCTCAGATTTAGTCAATGAAATGTACACACAGCAGAACATATCACCACTTTTTTTGGGAACATTTTAGGGGAAGCTGCAGCTTCCCTTGTAGTCTTAGAGCAATCTCCACTGCTTGAAACAGACTTATCAGACGTGTTGATGTTCTTGTATTTGTTTTTTATCTGCTCCCATGTTCTTCTGACTCCAGAAGGATTACATCTGGGAGAATGACATGATAACAGGAATACATGCAAGTCATTTGCACAGTAGCATTTATTATTTTATGAGATTTAGAAGTGTGATCACTATCATACTGAGTCACTGACGAGTAACTGACGCATTTACACAGTCCACTATGCGTTGCCATGCATTTTGCCTGCGGTTGGCCGCTGCTACCTTTCCCCTTTCCGAGATATTGCTTCTCTCCTCGTTGTATTGCTGCATTATCAGCCGCTGCTCTTCAGCGGTGAAGTACGGAGCTTTCTTAGTCGCTCATGATTATGATTGGTCAGCTGCCTCTGAGCCCTCCTCTTTAACGTGCGCGTTCACAGCTCTTGATGAGACAATCCTGGGTTAAGTTACCGTGTTGATAACTTGCGTCGTGCTATCAATTATCCTGATTGCCATTGTTACAGTTAATCAATCCTGGATAGATGTGAGTTACCGCGGATAAGTTGACGGCGCTTCGTGCTTTAGGCCTCAGGGGTCAACAGGTTTGAGGTTTTACCGCCCAACATGTATGAAGAAAGACTTATCAATGGAGTGGAACATGCAGGAACTCCTTGGTCTGTGACTCCAGCTGTCTGTCAGTTATACAGCTTGTTGGACCAAACACGCAGCCAGTGTGAGATGACAAACAGTCATCACGCAACAGAGTGGAGTCGGACTGCAGACGTATCTTGGGTATTTGAGGCATTAGGGTTTGTGACCAGCTGTTTTCGGCTGGGACCTAAAAGTGGGATCTTGACAGACAAGCTGTTAAAGTGGGTTTAAAGTGACTGATCCAGAGTCTGAGTGGACTGGGACAGTCTCTAAGCAGAGCTTAAGTGCTGCTGGTGATTGCCATGATGAGGAACAGGTGGACAGGTGCAGGTGGATCCAGAGAAGGGTGAGCTGCCCACTCTCTGTGGAATGGAGGCAGGGGAAACGCAGCACAAGAACCAGGATCCAAACATGGCGCAATCATCACAAAAACAACAAAACGTCATTTCAGAGGATTTTGATCAGAGCTGGTTTGTTCATAAAACACTATCCGTCCCTGTCTTTTTTATTTCTGTCTATGGGTATCCTGTTCCTCTGCTGTGCGATCATCTCCTGAGACCCTGTACTGCCTCAGAGCTCCTCACATACCCTCCATGTTGGAAACATCTATATGCAGGGAAGCAGCACAAACAACATATTACACAACAGCTGGGCTCAGGAGCTGACAGGAACAGGAGCAAGGCGTCCATCAGTGTGTGCTGACGGACGCTTCCTGCTCTCAGTCAGTGTGTCCCACAGTTTACTGCTTTATTTACAGCCACCCCCTAACAGTCCACAGCTGTGACAGCAGCTTCATGGGGAGGACCAGTGGGAAGAAGAAGGCTTGGAAGATTTAATGTCTGAATGAAGTCATCCTCACTAAACCTGCTGAAAACTCTGACCTGAAACCAGACCAGGTACAGCTTCTGGACTCAGGGGAAAAGGTTCACAGACATTTAGACTGATGCTAACATTTGTAAAGGCTGTCTCAGTGTGTGAGTGACCAAAACAAAACACACTCAACGACAGTCCATTACTAATAACAACAAGTTTCAGTTCATTGTCTGTTGTTTGATGCATTCAGAGGATTAAATAAGTGATCACATGAGGTTGACCTTTAAAAACTCTGAGGCTGGTACCAGCTCTGATGTGTGCAGACCATTAGGACCATTTCTTTCTCTATCTAGATAGAAGGATGGATAGTTAGAATAGAATAGAATAGAATAGAATAGAATAGAATAGAATAGAACAGAATAGAATAGAAATAGAAAATACTTTATTTATCCCCGAGGGGAAATTCAGGAGTCACAGCAGCAATCAATAAAACAAAAGTAAGAAAGTGCACAGAAAGTACAAAAAGGTCCACAAGAAAATAGATGCTGACAGCCCGTCCACCACTCGTCCACCACTCTCCAGCCCAGCCAGTCTCCACCTCCACAGGGTCCAGGACTGAGCCTCCCCAGCAGTCTGCTCAGTCTCTGTCTCCTGGATCCTGTCTGCTCACAGCAGGTGAAGCTCCTCCAATGTGGCGCCGGCGTCCGATGTCAGCTCCGTCAGCCACGTCCGTGAACAGCACGATGCCACTCTGCCCTCCGGCAGCCCCTCTGCCGCTGGGCTAGCACGGCTAGCTCGTCCATCCCACCAGAGTTAGATCCCACGTTCCCAACAACGATGGATGGAAGGACAGGTCCACGTCGTCACCTCCCAGCTCACACTGGAGAACCAGCACGTTGTCCTCACCTCCTCCTCCTCACCTTGAGGGAAATCATCAAGCCCTACACCAGTTAGCATTAACATGCTACAGGCTGCTAACAGCTAATTTCGCATGTAAACAATGCAGCCATGGTTACATGTAGGATCTCCAGACAAACACAGGAGAAAAGTAGTAAAAATATCGCTGAAGCCACAAAAAGTTTGGTGTCCATGACCAACAATGAACCATACAAAGTGATGATCCACTCCAAATACAAAGATGACGAAAAAGAGACGAAAAAAATTCCAAGAAACGGACAAAGAAGAGAGAGCTGCTGCAACAGACAGCTACTTGGGCAACACCTAGCAACGTCGATAGAGAGATAAGTAGATAGATAGATAGATAGATAGATAGATAGATAGATAGATAGATAGATAGATAGATAGATAGATAGATAGATAGATAGATAGCCATGAGCACATGAGCGTTTCAGAGGAGCACATGTATAGAAGAGAAACTGAAACTTATTAAGCATCAATCTCATCACCCAAGTATCGATCAACAGTGAGCCCATCATTATTATCAGTATATCAATATTTGAGATTGATTGACACGCCACTACTTATAATATATATATATATATATAAGATCAGATCATAAAATCCGGATAGTCACCTGATTATCAGCATCAATATTACAGGGTTAGGGTTTGTAGCTTCCTGATGGGGTCAAGCAGGGATGGATTGATCTACGCCACATCTAGGTCTCCATGACAACATTAAGCCAGCTGACCAGGTTTAGTACAGGGTAGAGAGATCTGTGTTTTTCATTGCTCAAAACGATTTCTGTGATTAATTTTGTAGTGATGGTGGACACTGGAGCCTAACTGTCAGACAGAAAAAAGTCAGAAGAGCAGAAGAAAGATAAACAGGAGAGTGATAGAGCACGAGCTAAAGGCTAACACAGGAGCTAAACTGTTTGTGATAATGTTCAATCCAACCCACAGTCAGCAGTTATTCTGCAGTGGTCTGTTCAAACTTGAGAGTCAATCAATTAAATGAAGAGTGAGGTTACGTTAGCTCTGATTGGTAGATGACTGGCAGGACATAACCAGGATTCACTAACGTTACACACTGCCAGATGCGCTTAATGTAGACAGCTACTAAACTACATACAAACTAACAGTGTTTACTTGTTGTCACATTAGCCTACACATACGTCGGAACACCAGGCTGCCGATAGCGCTGCATATAGTCAGCTACTACAACATTTGCTCGATTATGTTTCAAACCGTAGTGCTACGTAACTGCACTGATAAACACTTTTACTCGTTGTATCCAGTAAAAAGTTGTCTTGAACAAAGGAAACTTGTTTTAACAAGATTTCCATCCAATTCTAAAACAAACACACACCTTGCTAAAATCAATTTCAGACAGTGTGTGTGAGACTCCAGGCCAGAAGGTAGCGAGGTGGTCCAATTCAAACAGATCTTCCACACAGCAGATTTAACATTTAGACTGGAGTCAGAGTTAACCCCAGGAACCTGACATGTTGAACAACCTGTGTCACCTCTGTTCGCAGACAGATCAGGTTGAGGTATGTTGTTTCCTCTGATAGAAAAATATCCTTCAACACTTTTTCTGTCTGTCAGCTGACTTAGCCAATCAGAGGCCATGTTCAAAGCTGCAGAGAGTTTAGACGCAGCTTGTTTTCTTGTTTTAACAAGGGAATAGATAACTATGTTGTCTGCGTACTTTATGATCCGACCTCTGGATGGTTCAGAGGCAGATCCTTAATCAACAATCTAAATAGAATTGGCCTAGAATTGTTCTTTGTGGCACTCCTACATTTTAACTAACAGCAGATGAGCGTGCATAACTAATTCTAGTCTACTGTTTTCATAACTCCATCCATGTCAGTGTTTACCAGAGAAATTAAGCTTTGACAGTTCAGACCATAACACATTAGAACTTACAGGATCAGACGCTTTTTTCAAATCAAGGGAAACAGCAGCAACAACACCTCCACTGTCAAGACCGGGTTTTGATTTGTTCTGTGAAACAGCAACTTCCTGTCTGGGTTGAGTGGTGTTTCCTGAAACCAAGCTGCAGAGGATGCAATCAGCTGGTGACAGATGACCCACCCTGGGCCTGTAGTTTGCTGCTCTGGTTTCATCACCTGCCTTAAAGACAATTTCCAAGCACTGGGAATTAAGGTCCAGTTTGTAAAACCACACAAAGGACTTCAGCCTCTGGGGCCTCTAAAGTCACATCTGGACCTGAGGAAAATCTGCAGAGGAACACAGGCTGGGACGCTGGCTCTGTCCCCAAACCTGCAGCTGACCCAGCAGAGCCGTCCTCTTTAGACCTTCAAGAGAATCAAGTCCAGATAACACCTGATCTCCATGTTTTCATCCTTTCATCCTGACTGAAATCCTTTTCATGTGTCTGAGGTTTACACCTCCAGGCTTCAAAGAAGATCACAGCAGCACATGTCAGAGTGTGGAGGGCAGACAGTGTCACTTCACAGACCCCAACATCTACTTCTTATACTCTCCAAACACGGATCAGAGGAGAGGCAGTAAAATAACGCAAACAGAACAGAAGGGAACAAAGTCAAAGGATGTGAAAACAAAACAAGGAAAATCAGTGATTTCAACACTTTGTTCTCCGAGTGGATTTGCAGAAAACATGTCTGTATATGAAGGTTTGAAAATAAACTTCCTTATCTGAGTCTGACCCCTGCAGCCTGGTTTTAGTCACTCTTAATGTATCTGGGTAACACTTAACAATACAAATTCCTTAATTAACATTGGTCAGGGCATTAATAAGCAGTAACTCTAAGTTTATTGAGCATTATAATGTGTTACCTAACATTAAAGGGGACATATGCTTGTTTCTCCTTTTCACTATGCCAGACTAGGATGCCTGTAAAGCATTTCTGCCCTCAGTACAAGTCATTTAGTTCCTTCATTTCCCCACAATAGCGTTCTCAATATCCTCATTTTAGGCCATTCTGAAGATCTCGTTGAAACGCTCCATTTGGAGAATGACCTCCAGTAACCTCGCAACGTCTGTGCTCTGATTAGTCAGTTCTATCAGAGGGGCGGAGGGGGTAGAGCCAGGGGGCGGTTTTTGCAGCATGGCAGTATTTACAAAATCGCCACATTGGATAGGGCAGACCGAGCGAGTTTGCTGTTTGCCAAAACTTCACCGTAAAGCATTTATAGCACTAATAAAATGGCAGAGTGTAGGATACGTCCTTTTGTATTGGACCCCGAGTCAGACCCGGACGGTTCTGCAGCTCAGGAGGAAGAAAATCCACCTGGACACAGATCATCTCAGGACGCTTCAGTGTGGTGAGTCAAAGCGGTACTGTAACATGTATAGTTTATATGTGGAAATATAGGCAGACTTCACCAATAAACTATTTCTATAACAGGGCTCCATCCTGCTCCTTCACTTTTCTCTGTCTGTTTTATCCATCATGCTGAAAGTGTAGTCTAAAGATCACCTCTACCGTCGGTTCCTCACTAAAGCCGCGTTTCCACAAAGCAGTCCGGGTCGGTTCGTCTCGGTACAGTGCGCTTTTAGCGACGTTTCCACTGACTTATCCCGGGACGGATCCCTAAAAACCGAGACGAGCCGTCCCACTTTTTTGGGACCCTTTCGTATGGGTGCCAGACCGAACCGATCCGCTCTCGGAAGGTGGAGCAACACACTGCAGACCGTTGATTGGTCAAAAGTCATTGGTCACTTACCCCGACAGCGGCTGCATTTCTCCTGGCGGCACACAGACTTCTCTTGAACGAAGCTTGATTGCACTTTGTAACAGAGAGTTACATGAAAATCACAGAGAGGACAAAATGCTGCATGTCTTCCATCCGTGCTCTTTGTTTACTGTGTCGCGTTTTCTTCTTTGTTGGATTTAATAGCGGGGTAAGCTGCTACGGCGTCGCGCTATGCTGTTTACCAGCTGCGGCTTCCGGCATCCGGCTTACACACCGCCCACCACGAGAGGGCACAGTTTGCTGTGGAAACGCAAACGGGATCAGACTTAAGTTTCTCAAACCGTACTGAACCGACCCGGACAGCTTGGTGGAAACACAGCTTATGTTATTACCGCAGCATTGTTGTGGTCCAGGTTCACAGTGCATGTCAGAGCAAGCATGCAAATATCACAGTCTCACAAGTATTACGACGTCTGCTAAAACTACAGTGTTTTAACTGCTAATTCACCATGTAAAGCTGAGCTGCTCAGCAGAGCAGAGTCCCTGCATCCAGCATCTGAGGGGGGATACTCGGCTCTTGGTGGGTGTATCCCTCGGTGGCGGTTGTGTGACTAACTGACATCACAGAGGAGGAGCTGCTTTATCAGATTACTCCAATAAAACTAAAGGATCCTCGTGTTGTCACGACGTTTGAAATCTCGCGTTTGAAAATGTCAATGACTTATTTTCAGAGGCATCAAATCTCGTTCTAGGATATCAGAAAAAATACAATATCTCATTTTTTGAAAATTCAGGGGGTGTAAGGTCTTGTTTTCAAATGTATTATATTATATGTAAGTATTAAATCAGGGATCAGCATGATATGTCCCTTTTAATTAACATATTAGATAAGCATTAATAAGTAGTTAATTAATGTCTACTGTACAGAGTTAATCAATACATAATTTAACATTAATAGAAGATAAATTGTGTTTTTATCCTATAACATCAGTAACCTTAACAAATTTCCTTTGATTCAATGGATTGATTTATCCATTCATTTCCTTTTATCCAATAGTTCCTTTTATCCAATAGTTCATAGCAGGCTAACTCAGCATTCTGCATTAGGAGTGGAGCACAAGCTTTTCAGGAGTTCCTACAACAATTTTTAGACATATCTTCAGTCATTCATGTTCAGCATTCTGCATTTGCAGCACAGTTTCTTCAGAAATTGCTTTTCTAGACGTAAAGTGTAACACATGTATTCCTTATCCAACACCCATACTGGTTACACTTTAATTAACTACTATTTAGCATTAATTCAGCATTAATTCAGTTAAGTATTGGTTAGTACTTAAGTCATCACCTGTAAAGCATGAGTTACAAATGCAGTTATTAATAAGACTAAAGACCAGCAGCCCCTCTGGGACACATATTTCAAATTCAAAGGTGACACAACACAAACTCAAACTGTGTAAAATAATGTTAAACAAAACAAAGATTGATTCAAAATGACCATTACTCTGCAATCCAACTCAAAAATCTTTCAAATTTAAAGTCTCTCAAAGCTAGTGGCAAAACTCAAATGCAATAATCAGAAAGGTCGAGGGCCGGGATATGATGAGAGACCATATCACACAGCCAGAAAGTCAGGAGTGAAGCTGCAGAGGTTTATTGTGTCCAATGCTTTGGTGAATGCAGAGTTTACTGACGACTTACAGACTCTCTGAGGCCTGAAAAAGGTAAATACTTTGAGTCAACAACTTCATCTTCAGCAAGATGTAGTATGTTTGAGCTAGATTTGCTTATCGTGATTAGCGCATTAGCATGCTAACATAAATAGCATGTTTTTTCTGAACTGTAGCAGTAAATGGTACTGAGTGCTTTTACTACATGTTAGTGTTGTTAGCTAGTTTGAAGCTCATATGGACTCAGTATGAGAGTTTAGGGAGCTTTAGAGGAGTAAAATGAGACTGAGAGATGTGTTCATGTACACAGTGAACCAGGACGCTGTCTTTGGACCATAGACTGTATATAGAGTAGACAGCATGGCTTCGCCATTTACCATTGTACCACTTTGAAGTCAAGGTTCCCCCGTCACAGGCGCAGCCATTGTAGCAGTTTGCAGCCAGAGTAGTCTGTGAGGGATTCTGGGAGGATCTGAGTGGAGGTAACAAAAATGATATATATTTTTTTTCTTTTGAGGGTCTAATCACTTCTTGACTCTACCTCCAAACATATTTTACAAAAAATACACAAGAACAGCAGCTTTCAGTCATCATTAAACATGACGTAAAACCTTGTTTTAACCTCATAACTACTGAAAGCGAAACTTTTCAGAACAAAGAGGACTTGAATACAAGGCAGCCAAATGATATCTTCAAATCACCACAACAATCGGACATGAGAAACATTTCTACCAGGACTATTCATTTTTTTAATAAACTACAGCTCATCTGGAATGGCTGGAACGAGATTTATTGACCTTTACTGCAGCCAGTCACCAGGGGGAGCAGTTTTTGTGACGACCTCACTTCAAGCCGAGCAAGATGACGTCCATTTTTTTTTTACAGTCTACTCGTTGGACCTTCTGGAAGTTAGACTCTCCCATGGCATCAGCTTCTACTTCATTCTGGACTGTTTGCTGCCATTCTGTGAGCCCTTCCTCGTTTATCTGCCCATCAACCATCACCAGGCTTCTCCCCTTCATCCTCACTGCTGAGGTCATATTACATTTCTGAATTAATTATGAGTTTGTGTTGTTGTTGTCGATGTTGTTGTTTGTTGTTTGTTGTTGTTGTGTCCTCCGCATTGAGAGGAGCCAGATGAGGTGGTTCGGGCATCTGGTGAGGATGCCTCCTGGATGCCTCCCTGGGTAGGTGTTTTGGGCATGTCTAACTGGGAAGCGACCTGGGGCAGACCCAGGACATGGTGGAGAGAGGCTGTGGACAGGAGCCACTGGTCTGCGCTGATGGCACTGCTGCCCTCGCGACGATAAGCAGTGGGAATTGGGATGGAGTGGAATGGAGTGGAATGTTGTGTCTGTTTCTACATTCTGTTTAGTAGATATCTGATATTTGTGCTTCAGGGTACTGCTGGTCTTAAACTTCATTAATAAATATTTTGTGAAGCATAAGAAAGTCCTCTCTTTAGATAATAAGTCCTTTGTGACTACCTTAAATCATGATTTGCTCTGTAATAAGGTGTCCAAGTGCAAAGTCCAAAAAGACTACGAGACACTTCAAGCCAGGACCAGAGCCACTGAGGAACTGTTCAAAGCCACCATACAAGAGGAGAGGAAGAAGATACAATCAGATGACAGATAGAGATTCACCGGAGGCTCACAGAGAAGCTAATGTTCCTGTTCCTGAACTTAAACCAATTCAGAGACAACCCTGGAACTTTCTGCAGGACCTCTCCTCTGGCACTCTGTGTGGCACGTGAGGGTTCCTCCTGAACATGCCACCCCCGAAAAAAGAGAAGAAATGAGAAAAAGAAAACAAAAGAGGCATTAAATGGTAAATTCTAGTGATGTCCCGATCCGATCACATGATCGGGATCGGGGCATTTTTTTAACAATCAGAGATCAGGGGAGACAGAATCGGAAAAAGCCTGGGGCCTTAGTTCTTGTTTTTAATTAAAATGTGTATAATAGAACATCATCATTCATTTTAGAATATAACTTTATTTGTCATTATAACAAGTACAACGATATTGCAAACAAGAAATTGCAACCTTATTGTCACACACATACAAGGTTTTGTTGTGGTGCACCACTGAGAAGCTTTATTTTTATTTTGTTGATCCAATGCTGCACTAAGTGGAGAAAAGAAGCTATATCCATGTTCGCTAGAATGATACCTTACTTTAAATAAAACAAAACAAAAAAACCCAAAGGGCAACTTGTAGGAGTTTTTTTCTTTTCTTTTTTCCTAATGCATTGCTGAAAGATCGGATCGGGAAATATCGGGATCGGCAGATACTCAAAATAAAAAAATCGGAATTGGATCGAGAGCAAAAAAAAGGTGATTGGGACATCCCTAGTAAATTCAATTTCCATATAAGGAGCATTTCCATGTTGTGGAGTGAGGTATGAGGTAAGATCTGGACTGACAGCACAAAGCTGAGGACATGTGTAGTGTGATTTCCTGTGATGTCTTCACAGCAATGGCAAAGAAAGCTTTGAGTTAGAGAGTCTGTGAGAACTTTTGTTTTGAAGTGGATTGTAGTCAAGGGTGTCAGCATAACATATCATGCTGATCCCTGATTTAATACTTACATATAATATAATAAATTTGAAAACAAGACCTTACACCCCCTGAATTTTCAAAAAATGAGATATTGTATTTTTTCTGATATCCTAGAACGAGATTTGATGCCTGTGAAAATAGGTCATTGCCAGTTGGCCGCAAATTTTCGTCGTCGTGACAACACAAGGATCCTTTCTTTTTATTGGAGTAATCTGATAAAGCAGCTCCTCCTCTGTGATGTCAGTTAGTCACACAACCGCCACCGAGGGATACACCCACCAAGAGCCAACTGACTGAGTGCTGGATGCAGGGACTCTGCTCTGCTGAGCAGCTCAGCTTTACATGGTGAATTAGCAGTTAAAACACTGTAGTTTTAGCAGACGTAATACTTGTGAGACTGTGATATTTGCATGCTTGCTCTGACATGCACTGTGAACCTGGACCATAATAATGCTGCGGTAATAACATAGTGACAAACTGACGGTAGAGGCGATCTTTAGACTACACTTTCAGTATGATGGATAAAACAGACAGAGAAAAGTGAAGGAGCAGGATGGAGCCCTGTTATAGAAATAGTTTATTGGTGAAGTCTGCCTATATTTCCACATATAAACTATACATGTTACAGTACCGGTTTGACTCACCACACTGAAGCGTCCTGAGATGATCTGTGTCCAGGTGGATTTTCTTCCTCCTGAGCTGCAGAACCATCCGGGTCTGACTCGGGGTCCAATACAAAAGGACGTATCCTACACTTTGCCATTTTATTAGTGCTATCAATGCCTTACGATGAAGTTTTGGCAAACAGCAACCTCGCTCAGTCTGCCTCATCCAACATGGCGATTTTGTAAATACTGCCATGCTACAAAAAACCTCCCCCTGGCTCTACCCCCTCCGCCCCTCTGATAGAACTGACCAATCGGAGCACAAAGGGCTGTGACATTGCGAGGTTACTGGAGGTCATTCTCTAAACAGAGCGTTTCAACGAGATCTTCAGAATGGCCTAAACTGAGGATATTGAGAACACTATTGTGGGGCAATGAAGGAACTAAATGACTTGTACTGAGGGCAGAAATGCTTTACAGGCATCCTAGTCTGGCATAGTGAAAAGGAGAAACAAGCATGATATGTCCCCTTTAAATGTGTGTGTGTGTGTGTGTGTGTGTGTGTGTGTGTGTGTGTGTGTGTGTGTGTGTGTGTGTGTGTGTGTGTGTTGGGGGGGGGGGGGGGGGGGTATTTTGATAGGGCATATGGAGTCCTCCTCCAGAAAAATATAAAAGATGTTTATTCAATTTCCTGCATTCTGGTGCATTTGATCATGTTTTTAGATTGAAAATGAGCTCCCTCTGACATTGTTTTTCCTTGGAGCTGGCATGGTTCAAGAACTATATTGATGAGATTATTCCATCCATCCATTTTCTATACCGCTTATCCTGTTTAGGGTCGCGGGTGGCTGGAGCCTATCCCAGCAATCATTGGGCGAGAGGCAGGGTACACCCTGGACTGGTGGCCAGTCAATCGCAGGGCTGACACATAGACAGACAACCATGCACGCACACACTCACACCTAGGGACAATTTGGTGTGTGATGAGATTATTAACTTTCATAATTTCACTGCAAACTTATGGCATTGCAGTAGTTTTCATAGTTTTGTGAGGAAAGATGTTTGACATGTTATGACATGTTATGTTTTTTTTTTTTTTTTTTTTTTCCGTTGCTAGGCGCTGCCCAAGTAGCTGCCTGTTGCAGCAGCTCTCTCGTCTTTGTCAGTTCTTGTAATTTTTTTCGTCTCTTTTTTGTAATCTTTGTATTTGGAGTGGATCATCACTTTGTATGATTCATTGTTGGTCATGGACACCAAACTTTTTGCGGCTTCGGCGATATTTTTACTACTTTTTCTCCTGTGTTTGTCTGGAGACCCTACATGTAACCATGGCTGCATTGTTTACATGTGAAATTAGCTGTTAGCAGCCTGTAGCATGTCAATGCTAACTAGTGTAAGGCTTGATGATTTCCCTCGAGCTGAGGAGGAGGAGGTGAGGACGACGTGCTGGTTCTCGGATGTGAGCTGGGAGGTGATGATATGGACCTGTCCTTCCATCCATCGTTGTTGAGAACGTGGGATCTATCTCCAGTGGGATGGACGAGCGAGCCGTGCTAGCCCAGCGGCATCGTGATGTTCACAGACGTGGTTGATGGAGCTGACATTGGACGCCGGCGCCACATTGGAGGAGCTTTACCTGCTGTGAGCAGACAGGATCCAGGAGACAGAGACTGAACAGACTGCTGAGGAGGCTCAGTCCTGGACCCTGTGGAGGTGGAGACTGGCTGGGCTGGAGAGTGGTGAACGAGTGGTGGATGGGATGTCGTCATCTATTTTCCTATCCTTTTTGCACTTTCTATACACTTTCTTACTTTTGTTTTCTTAAATGCTGCTGTGACTCCTGAATTTCCCCTCGGGGATAAATAAAGTATTCTGTATTCTGTATTCTGTATGATAAATTGATCAACCTTTTTGCATGTGAATACTTAAGAGATTAACTAATGACCGAATGTTGTGGGTGGTGAGACTATTTAACAGAGATATTTAATAAGTCATTTTGATGAACATGACAAAAGCAGTTGATAATGTAGCAAACAGCAGAGATTTGAACAGAATCATTTGAATGGATGTCCCAAAGCATTTGCAACTTGTTCAAAGAAATGAGAAACTGCTTTTCTGATGTGAACGTGACACAATGATGTGATGGTTGAACAGAGAGATTAGAGAATTTCAATTCTGATCTAAGAAATGACCCAAAGCAACTGAGAAAAATTGTTATACGTTTCTGTCTGTATAGGTGTTATGTTTGCCACTTGAGTTTTTTAAATTTTGGTCTGAGATGGCGGTGTGATGAGGGTCTGTGGAGCGTCTGCAGAGTGCTCGCTGTGCTCACTCTGCTCTGTGGGGTCTGGTTTTATCATTTCATGTTGTTGGACAGATATTGGTGGATATATAAAGTCACTCATGAGGCTATGGGGATCTCTGGATCAGCGTTTTGCCTGGTCCGATGTTCAGATGTACATCACAGTCAGAGCGAGGTTTGGGATGAATCTAACATCTCCCCCGAGCAGTGCTCCTCATTCACTTAGTTTTTCTCATGGGCTTCAGATTTCTCCGGAAAAGATAAAACTGTGTTGACGTTGTGCAGTTGCATGTGAGCCTGGAACTCGGTGGCATCCAGGCTGGATGTTTGGAGTGATGCCTGAGTGTTGATTGGTATCAACGTTGTAAACATCACAGAGGGAGCCACTCAGCGTTAGCCTCAACAAAGAAAGCTCATTTCCCCATCGCCCTATCACCGAGCCCACCATGTCCATCTGGACTCCATCCATCTGGCCATCATCTGCTCACCCCAGTGACGTCAAAATGCCTTTATCAGATCAAATTGTCACACTCTGCTCGGCCAAGTTGACATTTTGCAGAGGAATGCTTCCCTTTTAGCTGGAGTGGAAATGGCTTCCTTCCTTCTTTGCTTCCTTTCTCATTAGTCCTGAAGATTAGGCCTCAGAGAGGTCGGACTCTGCAGACCGTGCCTTTGGAAGCGCCTGAAGAAACAGATGCTGCTGGTTCTGATCCAGATCATAAATATACAGTGTTTATCTCACCCCACATCAAACCCAAACCTGATAAGTAGAAAGAAGACAGATTATCAGAGTCCTCAGAGGAAGTCAGGCCCACTGCTCAGCTCTGATCAGTCTTTAAGGTGGGACACAGATGATCATTCAGGATGAATGAAACACCAAGAAGAGGGCAGAGCCCTCAGGATCCAGGCTATGGAGACCTGATCTGTTTTTCATCATTCATTCTAAAAGGTCTTCTGGGTGCTGTCCACAGATTGTGTTTGATGCCAATGTGGGTTTCATCAGATTTGGTCATGAATCAGGACCATCAGACAGCTGGAGTTATGGACCCAGGAGTTCCTGCTCTACCCACCCCAACGAGCAGGGGTCTGAGGCTCCGGAGCCTCATGTGGATCTTTGGCTCTTTTTTGACTCCTTTTTAATTAAAAAAATGTATATATTATTGAAATAAAGAATTTTTATTTTTCTTACAGAGGGTATTGATAGATAAAGATATTGACATTAAATTAAATCATTCGTTGATATTTTGTTGAACTAAACCTGCATCACAGCTGTCAATAAAGCCTGCCACTGCTCTACTTCATCAACAACCCACCAACTTTCCATGCACCTGTGACTAAACCTTAAGTTTTACAGCCCTGGTAAAATAACTTAATCTACAAAAAGACAAATCTACAAGAAAAAAAAAAACAGATTAAAAAAAGAGCAATTTATTTCAATCCCTTATTTTATTTTATTTTTTATTTTTTATGCAAATTTATTATATTTAATGGAAAATGCAAATTTTTTTAATTATAATTTCTATTTTTTTGCAAATGTTTGAAATTTCAAAATGTCAAGATTTGCAAATTTTTGCAATTTTTTGAATTTCATTTTTTTTAGTTTTGTAAATTTAAGCAAATTGTGACATCACATTTTTTTTATTTTAAAAGAAAATATTTAGAAATTTTTAAAAACTACAAACTAAAACATTATGGGCTCTAATTTCATGGCGCAGCGCAGGGGGCGCAAGCCTGGCGCACCTTGGGCAGTGTTAATTTCGTGCGGCGCACCGCTGTGTGTGCGCTGCCAATTTGACAATTTGGTAAACCGTCTGCGCGGAGATGGGTGTGACAGCGCGCCAGGGGGAGTTGACGGCGCACCAGGAGGAGGTGTCAGCAGATTCATGTTGGCGCAGTGACAATTTTGTGCCAAAAACAGTGCAGAAAATGCGCTGAAAGCTCGCCAGCTCCAACCTGGTCTATTCTCGGCACAAAGCGGAGTGCACCCTCTGCAGGTGTAATTTGGTGACAGGCCAAATATGTGCACACATGTCAACAAAGCCTCAGAGGCAGGTTTCCAGAGTGTCAGGCACATTTTAATGCAATAAACAATCACAGCAATCACTATTTAATGTAACCGTCTGAACTAGCATATACATTTATATCTATATTAACTGTCCCGTCACATCTGATGTCAGATTAAAGCCGTTTGTCATAATGGAAAGTTAACCTGACGGCAGCTGGAAGTTTGATGCACATCTTACAATTTGCATTTGTACGGAGGGAGGCGTGGACGCAAAGTGCACCGGTCACGCCCTGTCCGTGCAGCGAAGGCCGGCGCAGGGCAGGTGTGCCTGCGCTTGCGCCTGGTCTATGAAATTAGAGCCGCTTTGTACATTTGTGTAAAATGAATAAAGAAAAATGGATCAAGTAGATTTTGTGGCTCCAGAATGGCTGTAATCCAGGTGAGCTGAGGCTAAATGGCTAAAGGTTGCAGACCCCTGCCAATGTCCAAACCAGATGGACCACAACAAAAATCAGACATAATGAGCAGAATCAAACCAGGAGTCGAGAGGTTGGAGGTTTTACAGCCCAACATGAACCAGGACAGGATCATCACTGGGCTGGGAATCCAGGGAGCTCCTGGGTCTGTGGCTTTTGGTTTCACTGATAAATACAACTGAGTTTCATTGGTATAACAGTGGAAATTTATGAAGCGTTTCCTTGTAATGTGGAATAAACATCAGTTAGACATAGAAACCTCCTCTGAGGCTGGTGCAGGTATCTGTGGTTACCATAGAAACCAACCCACTGGGGCTGGCTGATTGAGCTTCATTTATGAGATTGTACTTTAAGACTAGACCTTTCATTGTTTTTTTCATTTCCCTTTGAAGAAAATAAGCTGATCATGATCTCCTGCTGCGTCTTCTCACCTGATGGTCCAGAATTCTGCTTGCAGAGGACTCAGTCTAAGCCTGTTGGAGCGCAGCCATCAGCTGATGGAGAGCTCTGTGTCAACTTCACCTGTAAGAAGGTCCTCACTGTCAACAGTAAACCAACAAAACCCTGTCCCTGCTGGACCAATGAAGCCATCTGACCCCTTCATCATCAATAGAATAGAATAGAATAGAATAGTATAGAATAGAATAGAATAGAATAGAATAGAATAGAATAGAATAGAGTGTACTTTATTAATCCCTGAAGGGAAATTCAGAGTCACAACAGCCACACAAGAAAGTATATAACACAAAACATTTAATGATACATAAATAGAATAATATAATAGGTGCCAACTAGAAGAAAATATCCATCAGAGACGACAGCTTGGCCATCAGCCAGTCAGCCTCCATCTCCACAGGGTCCAGGACTGAGCTGGACTTCTTCCCCAGGCTGTTCAGTCTCTTCCTCCTGTATCGTGTCCACTCACAGCAGGTGAAATCCTTCCAATGTGGCATTTGTTAGCTCCTTTGGCCATGTTTGTGAATTGCTTGGTGCTACTCTGCCTTTTGGTATTCCCTCTGCTGCTGGGGTAGCACGGCTAGCACAGTCCACCTTACTGGATGGAAGGACAGATTGATGTCGTCTCTTCATAGCTCGCCTCCTTCCTCCTCAGCCCAAGGGGAATATCCGGCCTAGCACTGGTTAGCATTGACATGCCACAGGCTGCTATCAACTGAAATCTTGTGTGTAAAAAATGCAACGATGGTTACAAGTAAGATCGCTGGACACAGAAACAAATAAAGGTAAAAACAGCACTGCGGAGACAACCAGTTTGGTGTCAGTGACCAACAGATGAGATACTAAAAGTAACAACAAAGAATGGAGAGAGCTGCTGCAACAAGCTGCCACTTTAGCAGCACTTACCGTCAGACCTTGGTTTTTCTGTTGTACTGCTTTGATTTCAGATGGAACATGGGGAATGGTGATGTGTTCTGTGTAGAAAAAAAATTCTCATGGTACTTTGAAAATGAGCTGTACTAATTAACATTTATATTCCAAATGTATGTTGTGCTTTAGATAAAGAGCATCAGGGTAAAAAATTCTCCCATTAGTCAGGATATTGTGCAACTAATCCTGTTGTCTTCACACTCTACCAGTTAACGACAGACTACACCTGCAAACATCCCATCTTACATGTAAGTCAGACTGCTGGAGTGTGTGGATGATGGCCCAACACATAGTGTGGTAGTTTTCCGTTATTGGGGGTAAGATACCCAGGAGTCTTGTGTGACACAAAGTGAGTTGTTATGTTAACCCTCACCATGATGTGTTTCACAAACACCTCCTCAGAGTTTCTGTGAGCCCAAAGCAAACCCAAGCCCAGTCCCAAAGCCCAGTGCTTGGTGTTATCTGACTCCGGGGGGAGAGCATGCAGCAGAAAATCTGTGCTGAGCTCTCACTCGATACCCTACAAGCCGTTTTCTGAAGCAGCAGGAATAAAACAACATACCACACATACTTTCCACTTTGTATCTGGCATACAGGAGACTCCTGAATGAGAAAGCTTATCAGTGGAATCGAGCCCGACCATCCGAGCCCCGCTGAGCGCTGTTTGGCCACGCTCCTCTCCAAAGATGAACTCTGCTCACGTTCGGCCTGCTCCTGGGCAGCAGGAATCTGAAACAAGGGAATAAAACAAGCACACATCGTTGTGCAACTGCTCTGCCATGCAGAGACATCCGTCTCTTCATCAGACGGATGGTTTCATGATCGGAGCACAGTTTGATGTTCACAGCAGCAGGTGAGCCAAACACTGCTCTCACTCCCCCGGACCTGGTGATTTTATCAGCATACATGTCTAAAAACTGAGTTGCATGTGAGCAGCATCATTTGAGAGCGTGGAGTAAATCAGTGTCAGATGAAGTGAACGTTTTCCGTGTTAATCTCAGGGTGCATCAGGGATAAAATGCCCCATGATGTTCTCCAGATCTAAACATCAACACTGCAGGCCTGAGCGCTCATTTCCCTGCACTTAACGTCTCCAGGGAGGAGTGAGGAAAGGGAAAACAAGCAGAGCTGCGAGCTCTTATCAGTGATTACATGACGAAAGCAGCCAGTAAATAAAGTGTGACTGACAAACAGCACCAAGAGCAGAGGGTTCAGGCAGTGGTACACAAACTCTGCGGGCTTTGACTCAGTGTATGCTGCTTGTTATCACTTTATACTAACAAAAAGTCCTTTATCAGGAATTCAAATATATAAAAACTCCTGAATCCTACACAAGACACAGGTTTTTTTGTCCTCATCTCTGCTTAATTTTAATCTTAATATGATCGTGTTCTCCTCTGACAGGATGCACACACTCGTGTCAGGCCTCAGAGGACCTGGTGTGTTGTATCATCTCTGGTTTGTCTTTCCTAATCTGTAGCTCTCACTTTATCTCCATAGTTGCACTTTCACTCCCCTTTTCTGTGCTTTCTGTTCCACCAATCTGCAGCAGCTCACACCAAGCACTCTTTATTTTCACTACCATGGGCTTTTTAGTGGTGCTTTAGACCAGCCACTCTCAACCTTTGGGCCCCTACCCCAGTGGGGGTCACAAGATGATTTCTGGGAGTCGGTGAATCATTGGGAAATTTAAATAAAATATTAAAGGAGCTGTGAGAAGTTTGAAAGTGATCTTGAAAAAGTCTCCCTTCTAGATATATGCCTGATCATAATCCACACTTTAAAATGAGATTATCAGCACCAATATTACAGGTTACATGTTGTTTCAAAATGCTACTTTTTAGCTTCCTGATTGGGTCAAACAGGACAGGTTAACAGCCCATCTAGGTCTCTATGACAACACCACGTCTGCATTTCAGTGAGAAGACAGAGCTGTGTTTTTCTCTGCTGAAAATGATTTCTGTGATTAATTTTGTTGTGATGGTGGACACTGGAGGAGAAAGAAAGAGCATGAGCTAGCTGAAGGGTAAAACAAGAGCTAAAGGCTAACACAGAGGCTAATCTTTTTGTGCTAATGTTGATTCCAACCCACAGTCAGCAGTTATTCTGCAGTGGTCTGTTCAAACTTGAGTCTATCAATAAAATGAAGAGTGAGGTTATGTTAGCTCTGATTGGTAGATGACTGGCAGGACACCAGGATTCACTAACGTTACACATTATGGAAATGTCTTAGAGCACCGGGCTGTCAGCTGCGCTAAATATAGACAGCTACTGAACTACTTACAAACTGACAGTGTTTACTTGCTGTCACGTTAACGTACAGATACATCAGAGCACCAGGCTGCCGATAGCACTACATATAGCCGACTACTACTTTTGCTTGATGTCACGTTTCAAACAGTATTGCTACACAATGTACTGAAAAATACCTGACCTTGGCGAGTTATATTCAGTAAAAAGTTATCTAGAACAAGAAAAATTTGTTTCAACAAGATGTCCATTTAATTTAAAAATTCATTTAAAATCTAAAATGTGTGGATGTTTTTTTTTTTTTTGCTGTGGTGCTTGTCGTCCATCTCAGCACAGGGATTGACAAACTTGAACACTGGTTGTCACTCTGTTAAAAAAAAAAAAAATCTTATTTCACAGGAAATGGTCTCTAATTTTTCACAGATTTTTCCTGTTTACTCTTAAAACAACAAAATGCTAGTAGATTTATAGATATTTTTCAGTAATTTTACACAGTAAAAAAAAAATCTGAATTTTACAGTTCTTAACCCTTGATTCTTAAAGTATTTCTTCTGTTTTTCAAAAACATTATACAAAACAGTAAATTTCAGAAATTATCTGTAAAATGACATCCTGGGTGTTTTTTTTTTAGGTATTATACGAATAATAGCGTAGTGCCCAGTGGAATGGACTTGCTGTCTGTGCTCCAGGGGGCGGACTTGCTGTCTGTGCTCCAGGGGGCAGACCAGCTCTCTGTGCCCCATGAAGTGGACTGGCTGTCCGTGCTACATTGTGTGGACCCTGTACCCAGTGATTTTTACATTGTGTTTTGTTTTAAATAAACAAGATGTGTTGGTGGTCTTTGCTTTGTTGGTCAATTTTTAATAATTAAATTACACAGCTGGTCCATGCAGTGTTGCACAGGCAGCATGTTCCCCCAGTGCAATACTTTAATGTTCAGCAGGGTCTTATATCCTTTGAGTGCTCTCCTCACTCACGGTTACAAAACACCATCAAAACAAAAAGTATTTTCCTTTAAAAATACTGTATATACTGTAATACTACTCTAAAATTACATATTAATACTGTAAATCTGCAGACATTTATCTTTAGTTTGACTTGCAGAGTTTTTGTTTTTATATATTACAAATGTGTTGTCGTACATGGGAAAAATAGTATTTTCACAGGAAATTACTGCAGATTGATTTGACTGTTTTCTAGAACTAATAATTTATACCCTAAAATTACAGATTAACCTTAAAGAAATCTGATTTGAATGTGTTTTGACTGAATTTATATGTTATTTTACAGTAAAACAGACATTTCTAAACTGTGAAATATTGTGTTTTAAATTATTTTGACTGTAAAATCTAGTCCTGTGATTTTACAGTTATTTCATGTGGTTGCATGTTTTTACAGCATCTGACTGTAATTTTACAGTATTTGTCTGGAAACTTTGCTGCCAGTGCTTTTACCGTTGTTTTTAATAGATTTGTTTTTACAGTGTGGGTGTCAGAAGGTAATGAAGAGGGGTTAATGTGGGTGTGAGTGTGTCGGGAAGTCAGCACAGAGGTCATATAACTGTTCAGCTCCATAGGAACAGCTATAAGATGTCTGACTGGCATTTGGCTCCTGCAGGCTGCCGTAGATTCCTGGAAGACTCCCTCGCTGCTAACTTCCTGACAGACAGGAAGATTTACCACTCTTCATTTCCCTCGTTTCTGACACCCAGCGTCAGTGTGTGAGTTTAAGACAGAGTCCTTAGTTTGAGTCAGGGCACAGCTCCTACACCTCCCCAGGGGGGGTCATGGAGTCTGTAGAAGAGGGTTAGGGTCCCATAGAGAGCCTCATCATTCAGAGAACCACAGTCACACCCTAAACCACAGATCTGCTGTCAGAGTGCAGGAGGGCTGATACGCTCAGCTCAGGAATGTAATGGTTTCATAGGGGTTATGTAGCCATGTGTCAATCTATGTCAGGGGGAGGCAACTTTATCCCTGACCCGTGCCACTTTAAAAAACAAGTGCCAATGCTTACTCCCTTTATTAAATCATTCGTAAAAAATCTGTTTTTATAGTATTTTTGCAGTATTTGAACATGCTCACAGGAGAGATCCTCCCTCATCTGTCTCCCACCACCGTATCTTGCCACAATAGCTCCGTGCGGGACATCATTCACGTTAACGTTTTCTTCCACAGCCAGGCTAAATTTAGGAGCATCTTTGAGAGCAGAAGTTTGGTGCTGTGACATGTTTTCTGCCATTCCATTGACGTGATTGTGTCTTTATTTGGCAGTCCATCAAATAAAACTTGGGCAGTTGATAGTAAAGTCTTTATGTAATATCATTATTGTTATGTAACTCCCAAGAGATTTGCAATGACATACTCACAAGTCACATTTGCACATTTGTAATGTCATGATTTAAATTCATTTTTCAAAATGAGTTGTTTATTTTTTACGTAAGGATAATTAAAGTGTGCTCAATATCTTGTGAAGTGTTCAATGGAAAACAATACAATAAATTTATTATTCATTTATCTATTCATTTTATTCTCTGCCTTTTTTGTAATTTTTCTCTGCATGCCGACATGAACAGCCCCACGTGCCAGCTATGACACCCGTGCCCTAGGTTGCCTACCCCTGAAACTAGGTCCAATAGACTAAATATGTTCATTTATGTTCATTTAGGCATGGAAACATGTCAATAACCAACATGGATTCTTCTTTATGCACAACATGGATAAAGGTACCGTAAATATTTGTGTGGTCTGCATTGTTCACCATAGTGAACGAGTAATACTTTAATAATACTGAATCTGAAATAAATTGAATAATACTGAATTTGTTGCTGGGTGCTGTTTCTTGTAATTTTTTAGTCTCTTTTTCGCCATCTCTGTATTTGGAGAGGATCATTACAAGCTAGCCGTGCAGCAACAGAGGGAATACCAGTAGGCACATAGACATTATATATGTAGACGCCTCATTGACTGGCGCTGCCCTATTGGCGCTGACATAGCTGCCAGCTGCCATCTTGGATCGGTCTCACACGCTGCCCCAGTGCGTTTATTGAACTAAAAAAGGTGTAGAATGCATAACTATTATGAGCATAACTCAGCGAATTTTTACCCGATTTTCACACGGATACATTTGTTACGAACAACAGAGATGTACTAATAATACAGGATGCAGTCACACATTTTAATACATTCTTTCAAATTAAAATACTTTTTATTGTGCTATTTTTTGTCGTGCAATGAGACAGGATGGTAAGACGGACAGACAAAACGTATGAGCAACAACATTTTTGTGGTCATACATACACACACACACACACACACACACACACACACACATATATATATATATATATATATTTATATATATATATATATATATACTCACAATGCCAACTTCACACATATTTTCTATTAAAATGATAATATAATGATAATAAGTATTTCTTTTAATTACTACTTAATCGTAGTAAAACTAATAATAACGATGGCAACATCAGCCACAATAATCATGAAATTAAATTCAACTGTAGTATGGCTGCTTATAAGAACAAAGATTAAAAAAAAATAGATAATAAGAAGAACAACAGTAATATGAATAATTTGTTATAAAAGGGAGAAAAGTCATTTAACACTAGCAGCTGCAGTATTGTAACTGTAAATGTAAATATATCATAGTAAATAAAACAAAAAAGAAAGTATTAAAGAGTCATAAAAATACACAAAGGGTGGAGTATTAACAAGCAGAGGAGGAACAACAACATCATTAGCGGCAGGTGATATGATGGTAGGGGCAGGGAGGGGTTGTCATCGGTGTGGCTGTGGTTGTATGGAGAGACGCTGTAAAGGGGGCCTCCACAAGTCAGTGTCACTTGGAAATCTTAAAAATGTGAAGAAAAAGAAAAACGCTTGAGATAAAGTGAGAGAGTACCAGCTCCTACTGTTAGCATTTTGTCGATAGTCCAATACCGCTAGTTATAATCACATAAAATGATAAATGGTCAATAAAACAAAATTATTGTGAAATCTTACTTGTGAAAGGTAATCCCACATGATCTGCTCTCAGTATTGCGCAGGTTATAGCAAGCGTAGGCGGCACAAAATACTGGCATGATTAATCACTTTGCGCTCAATCCGTTTGTGTCTGCTGCTGGAATACAGTGAGGAGACCCATCTAATATGGCGGTGACGCCCGTCGCAGTTCAGTACGCAATGAGGCGTCTATGTATATGTGTCTATGAGTAGGCATGTCTGTGAATAGCATGATGCTACTCTACCTTCTGTTATTCCCTCTGTTGCTGAGTTAGCACAGCTAGCTTGTCCATCTTATTGGAGATAGATCTCACGTTCCCAATAACGATGGATAGAAGGACAGGTCGAGACAAACACAGGAGAAAAAGTAGTAAAAATATCACTGAAGACACAAACAGTTTGGTGTCCATGACCAACAGATGACACACACAAAGTAATGATCCACTCCAAATACAAAGATGACGAATAAGAGACGAAAAAATAACAAGAAAGTAAAGAACACAGAGCTGCTGCAACAGGCAGCCACAACCAACAGGGCAGCACCTAACAACAATAGCATCATGCTATTCACAGACATGGCTAACAGAGCTAACACCAGACACCAACGCCACATTGGAGGAGCTTCACCTGCTGTGAGCAGACAGGATCCAGGAGACAGAGACTGAACAGACTGCTGAAGAAGCTCAGTCCCAAACAATTCTATCTATTCTAACCACAGTCTATGATTTGAAACTCAAACAGCAGAGTGTGAGATTAGTCCCAGTCCCTAAGCCGGACCAGTTTCATGGCATCCATATTGTCACCCCCACCAGCATTCATGGGACATCCTCACATGGGCCAACGCTGACTCCAGATGTGAGATGTGATTGGTGCTGTGAGCAGGTCAGATGATCAGCTGTTTGTATTCACACCTGCTACAGATTTCAGGACGTTGTGTTATATGTTTTTATAATGATTGACGGAATTTAGCATTTTAATCTAGTCACATGATATGTTCAGGGTTGATGTATGTTTATCTGGCAGATAGGATAGCTTCTGTCTCCAGCTTGTGTCTGTGAGGTCTCTTTGACCCTGTGTAAACTTTCACCCAGTCTCCTAGCTCCATGCTCTGATTCAACAGTCACACACTTTGATAGCACACCTCTCTGAAAACTGACACCAGCTGTGGGTTGAGACAGTTGTGTCAGTCATGTTTTTTGGTCAATTACTATTAAATTGTATTGCTCCCGGATATCGGGGCTTATTCTCTTGAGACCAGCGCTGTAAACTTTACTTGTGATCAGAATAAACGCTGAACTGAGAAATAGCTCCTCTTCGGGTGATTCTTGAGAAGTGTAAGACCAAAGAACTGGAAGAATCTACAGTTGTGAGGAGTTGAGTGAACCTGTGGAGTCAGTTACTGTCTCTTAATGTTTCAGACTCCCGTCAGAAACCCTGGAGGAACATCCAGAATCACGAGGCTCACTCTCTCATCAGTCTGACATCGCTCAGAGAACATTCACCCTCTCATCTCAACCTGGTGTCACTCACTGGTTGTCCAGCTTCCTCCACACAGCGCGTTGCCATGGAAACAGGGTAATATGTGAAGTGGTTGAGTGTTTCCTCTGGACGTGTTTCTTTGACAACAGGAATGTTAACAGCAGGAGCAGGCAGAGGTAAAGTTGGAGCAGCTCTTTGTGAGGATGATTGCAGCTGCACTCAGAGCTTCTATAAATCGACACAGTTTCTCATTAACACGGTTAGACACACATTCCAACAACATGCAACATGTCAACACGTCTGCAGAGGTCAAACTGTTTCCTGTCTGACAGCTGCAGCCTGGATGTTTGAACACTGATCCCAGACCTGTGGACCAGCTTTCTATGCCAGGTACAGGGCTGTTAGCTGTGCAGCCTGATCAGTGTGAAGACAACAGAGGGACAAGACCTCTCTCAAATACATTCATTCATTCATTCAGACTCTAATTAAAGAAACAAACAACCAAAACAACAACAACATGATGATAAGGGTTGTTTTCACAACAAAAATGTACTGAAGGAAGCACAGTTAGCATCAGTACAGTTAGCATTAGTACAGTAAGCATCAGTACAGTTAGCATCAGTACAGTTAGCATCAGTACAAAGCTGCAACTGCAGCAGTGAGCGTCCATCTCCTGGTGCTCCTGTCTCCAGGAGTCAGAGTGAGCGGTTCAGCAGCTGATGGTGGTCTTGATTGGTACCCTGAGTCCACTCTGCAGACCTGTTCACACCTGCCCCGTTTGATGGGATCTCTGCACACATTCACAGTCTGATCCACGTCAGGTCAGTGGTCTACACAGAGGGGGAACAGGGGTTGTTGTAAGTGCCCTCCTCAGAGCCAAAATAAGCTCTCAGTGCTCTCCATAGCAGTGATTCCCAACCAAGGGAAGGGGTACCTGAACACATTGCAGGGGGTACGTGGAAACATTTAAAGATTTATTTAGGACTCGGAAGTCCTGAGATCAGCCCGTCGATAAAATGGTTTGTGTGCGCTACAACCCAGGGAGACGATGACCTGTGGCACAGCGGCACCAAAATCTAAACAGATACTCACCTGCAGCCTGGCAAATCTGAAAGACAAGCAAGCTCAAGAGCAGGGTTTCCACTACATGTTAATAATCGTAGCGCACCACCGCACCAAAACAAAAGCCACCATGCCTCCAGAACTGTGATTTTTTCTTTTCAGAAGTTTCAAATGTGATATAGTGTGTAGGGGAGAAAGGGGTAAGTTGAGTCTGTGGGTAAATCGACCCACCCCCTGTCTCTGGGAAACGGTACGCATCAGTGGTCACATGACTCTGGATTTAGTTAGCCCGCCTCATTTCAAGCTCTCTGTGGTAAACAGAAACACAAGTTGAAGTGTTAAGTAACTTTTATTCTCCAAAAATCATTTTTTGCACGTTGAAGTAAATTTTCAACATATCACGAATAATGAATATAAACTGAAAATAATTTTAACTATATTTTAAAACATTCATCAGATGATTTGCTGAACTATCAATGTATAAAACCATGTGAATCGTGTAGCTAGGTATTAGCCTGAATTGCTAGGCTAGGTCGTTTTTAACAAAATAGTGGCTGTGGGGTAAAGTGAGCCAAACTGCTTGGGGTAAATTGACCCAGTGATTTAACTTACCCCACAATGAGGCACTAAAGTGTCAGGGGTAAAACCTGTTTGAGTGTAGAAATACATAATGATTTGTTTTTTCTTTTGTTTTTTAAAATATGTGTAACATTGTAGACAAACTAGAATGCAGAGGAAATACAGCAAGACACAAACTGGGGCTCAACACCCCTTGAGGAGATGCAGAGAGCAGCAACCAAATTCCAGGGTGGGAAATCCCTAAGAAAAGTGGCCACAGAGAGAAATATTGACAGGTCAACCTTACGCAGATTCCTAAAAAAGAAAGAGGGAGGGGAAGTGACAGTGGCAGGCTACACAGGGACAGCAAACGCAAAGAGGGTCTTCACAGAGGAGAGGGAGGAAGACCTGGAAAACCATGTGAAAAAACTGGCTGACCAGTTCCATGGCCTCACAGCAAAGACATCCCGTGATCTAGCCGACGAAATGGCAGAAAAAACAATATCCCTGTCCCCGAGAGCTGGAAAGCTAACCGTTCAGCAGGTAGTGCAGAAGAGATCACAATTCAACTCAGGTAAACAGTTGGTCTTGTAGCTAAACAGATTGTTAACAATGTCCCTATTCTTTTTATTCTTTTAGGTCAAGATCGGTTCATCAACTTCAAGGAACGCTACCAAAAAAGTCAAAAGGTCAACTTACCCCCATGTGGTTCAATTTACCCTCTGAGGTGGAGCAATTTACCCCTTAGCTGGGGCAAGTTGAGCCACAAAGACCATTTTTTTTTGACAGGTTATATTTCCATGACCAATCATTATGGATGTGTTCTAATTATTTCCATTGATGTGAGACATCATGAAATTAATGTACATGTGTTGATTTCACTTCAATTTCATTTCCACTTGCCTACAGGTCAAACAATGTAAAAAGTGGCTCAGTTTACCCCACTCTCCCCTACAGGGCCCTTGTACATATGACCAAAATTGCTTTGACTAAAACTCACACTTATGGTAGGATAATATCATGGTCAAATTCAGTGATGAAAAAAAAATATAAATGCCTCTTCAAAGGGGACTTATTCAACTTTTTGTGGTTAATGTAGAGAGAGTTACATGTCTTTCTATCTATCTATCTATCTATCTATCTATCTATCTATCTATCTATCTATCTATCTATCTATCTATCTATCTATCTATCTATCTATCTATCTATCTGTCTATCTATCTATCTTAGAAAGGCAGGTTGATTATTTTGATTTCATGTTTATTTATATTACTGTCTTTGTTTTAAAGGCAACATGTTGTTCATTTTTATGTTTTAGGTTAAAAAGAAGAAAGTGCCAGAGAATTAAATGTTTAATCAAGGAGATAAAACAAAATGGTTTTCATTTAACAGTCAGTTGTGTAACATTCTACTTTTGAAGAATCACATGCATGAGTGAGGGGATACTCATGGCATGACAGCAAGGACCAGGGGGCACACAAGACAAAAAAGGTTGGGAACCACTGATTTATAGAACCAACCTCTTCAGAGGTTAAACATGCACTTTGTGCCCTCTTAGGAGCCAAAACACACTTAAGTGCCCTCCTGATGAGCAGAACACACCTAACTGCCTTCCTAGATGGCAAAAAAGCTGCGCTGTATGTGCCTAATTTTCTTTTTGTCCCTGCCCTTCAAAAAGTCAGTGCATGCCACTCCGTCAGGGACACATGTCTGAGCAGGGACAGATTGTGGACTGATGTCAGTCCAGAGAGGATTGTGGACTGAGACGGCCTTGTGGCTGATGAAGACTTTAACATAACTATATAAATGAGCAGTCAGAACAGATCTGTGATTCTCTGGGGTCACTTCGGGGGTTCAGTCAGAGCTGCTCAGTGTTAGTTTAGCTTAATCTCTACAGAAACAGCTCATCTTAAGACTAGGAACTGATTGTTTCTGTCTCTATTTGTTCTGGGGTCTTTAAACGTCTCGTCTCTGTCATCCCGGGATAATGTCTCCTTTCCTCGAACTGAAATGACTTGTTAGTTTTCCTGACTCCCTCTTTAAAGCCCTCGAAGCGGCACACAGACTCATCATCCTAACCCCCCACAGAGCTGAAGCGGCCTTTCTCTTTCACTCAGTGACATTCCTGGTCTAAGTGTCCTCCATGGTTTGTCTTTCTCAGCAGGGTGCTGCTCTGAGCCGCAGCGTCCTGAGCTGCAGGTGGGTTAAGGATAAATCTTCTCAGCATGCTTCACTGTCACATGACCTGCAGAGTGTCTCATTCTGAAGTTATGAGTGGTGTAAAAAGTCTCAAATGACCAGAACCCTAAAAACTGCTGAGGCCGATCCTGCAGCTTCAACATGATGTTCCTGGTCCTGGTTTGTGATGTGAAGCAGCAGAAGCAGAAGTTCTTACTCCTCTTAGTTTCATTGTTAAATGGGCTTGTTTAACGGGCTTTGATCATTCAGAGTAGAGTATGAAAACACAGCTGTCCTCACAGGTTACGACTAAAAATGTCAACAAATGAGGGTGGAATGAAAAATGATGTTAAAACTTTTTAAAAGAAAAGAGCTGCTTTAATCCAAAGCTTTCTGTTATCTTTGTTTTCTCCTTCATATGAACCTGTGTCAGCCTCACGAGCTGTGTTCCCTGTTTGTTTGTCTGATTTGTTTATCATGTTCCTTTGTGAGGGTTCTAAGTCATCCTTGTCTTACACGTTCTCCAAAGTGTTTCTGCCGCCCACCAAGTCTTCACTACTTGGTGTTTTATTTTGTACTTCATGATCTGTTTCTGTTTCCTGTTTGATTTTGTTGTTCTTTCTCTCTGCGTTTCCTGTTTTAGTTTTATCTCCTGTCCCTGTGATTCCTTGTGTGGGGTCTCACCTGAGTCTGGTCCCTCACCTGGGTCTGGTCTTCTGAAAAGAAAGCCAGTCACTTGAAAGAAGAGTCCACTCCCCCTCTGCAAACAAACACCTGTCCACCTGTTGAAGATGTTACAGATGAACCAACCTGCAGGGCTCTGTTCAGTCAGGTGTCCGCACAGGAGCAGCATGCTGATGGGCTGATGCAGTGTGAACTCTCATCCACAAGCAGTGGAGTGTTGATCACATCATAAACCACACCAGTCCTTTCTGTCAACCTAGAAACTTTACATGAACTTCACTTCAAACTGAATGTGAACCATATAGCGAGTGTCTACTCTACGTGACTGTACATGGCTTTTATTTTTGATTTGCATAAACTTTATGTGAACTTTACATTGACTCTATGTTAACTTGACGTTAACTTTAAATTAACTTTACATTAACTGAATGTAAACTGTACATTAACTTTGTCTTAGCTTCACATGAACTGTGTGTCAACTTAACATTAGATCAATGTGAACTTTACTTTAACTTTAACTTTGTAATGACCTTGTGTAAAATTTAAGTGAACTTAACATCAATCAAATCTGAGTTAACTTTACATGTGCCTTCAGTCAACTTAATGTTAACTGTAAGTGAACTTCATGAGAACTTTATGTGAACTTAACATTAACTTTACATTATCTTCCCATTGGCTTTACATGAACTTTAAATGAACTTTACATCAACTTTGCATTAACTTTACATAAAGACCTTACATTAACTTAATGTTACCTGTACATGAAATTTATGTTAAATCTGAAATAAGAAGAGCCTGGCTTTGGGTCTGGCTCATGAAGCACAGCCTTGTATTTGTGCTTAAGGCCTTCGTTTATTGAAATGTCTAACTCCCTGCAGACTCTGGGCTTCTGTCCTCATCACCTTCTTTAGGGTTTTGTGTCAAAGTCACAGTCAGCCTTCCAGCTGAGGAACATGAGCTTTCAACCCCTGACTGAGGATGAGAGGTCCTGAGGTTCAAAGTTATCGAGGATCATAGGTCCTGACAATCAAGATTCCTGAGGATCAAAACTCCTGAGGGTGAGAGCTCCTGGCGTGTTCTGTGTCCAACCTTCAGGAATGATACAAAGACCCAGTGGAGACACAGCTGACCCCTCTGAAGACAGGAGAACCTGTTTTCAGTGCCTAGCATCAGATGCTGTTGGGTCACATGTGTTTTACTGAGGAGCTGGCAGCATGCCACACTGTACACGTTCCTCACTCTGTGTGTTCAGTTCACCAAGAAGCCATCCGTCCACTCAGGACTGTGTGTTCTTTCACACTCTTCCTTAGACGGGACTGGGCCAAGGACTCAGACTGTCAGTCAGTAATGAGCTGTTCTCAGAAACAGCATGTAGAGATAGTGCCAGGTGTCAGAGCCCTGTAGCCCTTAGACTACAGGGTAAACCATGTGGTCACTGGTCCCCTGCTCAGACCAAACCAGTGAAAGTGAATCACTGCTGGGGTCTATTGCATGTCAATCAGTAAATGTTTAAATGATAACATTACATTTTGAAAATTAATGTCGATTCCATGGAACTAATATAATAATAACAATAATAATAATAATAATAATAATAATAATAATAATAATAACAATAATAATAATAATAATAAAACTTTTATATTGCACTGTTCTTAACATGGTCTCAAGGGGTCAGCTCTATGTTCTAGTTTATTTCCAAAAACAATAAAAGCACTATGTTCCCACAGGCCACAAACCATCAGAGTCTTCCAAGAATACAATGGCTGATCAAAAGGGTTTCAACAGAGACAGAGTACAGAGGTTAATTTTTTTTATTTTATTTAGTCTATATATATATATATATATATATATATATATATATATATATATATATATATATATATATATATATATATATATATATATATATATATAATGATCATTTTATAATAATAGAAATAACATTAAAAAAGTATATAAAATTTAAACTTTAGCTACTTACTAATACTTGTTCAACTACCTTGTTAAGTTAGTTTTGTAAAGTTGACCTCATTCCATAAGTCAAGTTGTCAGGACTTCAAATTAAAGGTCTGAGTCCATAACTACATTATCTAAGTATGCTTTTAGAAAAGAGTGGGGTCTCCAACTCAAATCTACAGGGGTCTTCATTTACGTTATTGATTTCCCACATGTGCTACCATCTCCCCGGTCCTCATGAATAAAATGGATGAGAATAAAATGAACACTCCATAAAGGTAAACATATTTATCTTTAAACTCTAGTTTGACAGTTGGTTGATTGATTACTTGATTTTTTTTGGGTTTGTGCATGGTAAGGTGGGTGTGGCTCAGTGGTCCTGAAGTCATGGTCTACATGTCCCTGGACAGCAAACTGAGCCTTTCTTTCCTGGTGTAGCAGACAGTGGAACAGTAAACTGGGCCAAAATAGGAATGGGGGTGCTGTCCAAAACACCTTAAGCATAAGGGATCTTGTCTTTGGCTCAAAACCTGTAATTATTGCCTGGACTTGATCTCTTCCCTTACGAAAGAAAAATATATGTACTAATATATTTTTGAAATGTATTGTAATATATTATTGATATATTATGATATGCATGGAATAATATATTGAGGGCACATATACAATATATTATATATTCATGAAATATATTGCAATATATTGCAAAATATACAAATGATTGCCGCTTTCCATATATTGCAATATATTGGAAAATATAAATTCTAACGCTCATATATGGAAATATATTACCTAATATATGACATAATATTTTCCAATATGCTGCAATATATTTTTCTTTCATAAGGTTTTATATGGGCCTCCAACAGCCTACAAGTAAAAGGAGGCCAAAAAGAAAACAAAACAAAGAAGAGGAGGAGGACCTCTCCCTAACTCCAGCTCAGCTTCCTTTTAGCTGCCATCTTGTTTTTTTTCCAGCGCAGCCAGGAGGTGACCATTCTTTGGTCTGTCTCTATGGTGACAGGTATCAGCTGATGACCCCCTGCAGGTGAAAGGTGAGAACAGTAGCGGTCTGTAGGTATCTCTGGTAATACGCTCAGCAGCCAATCAGAATCATCAAAGCCATGGGTTAACAACAGCTGGAGCAGTGGGTTTATTTCATGGACTCAGCGTTACGTCAGTGTTTAACAAACACAGGGCATAATAAATAAAGAAAGGGCTGTTTGTAAATAAACAGACTTCTGGAACATTCTCAGTTATTTCCTGTTTTTATCCACAGTTTCAGAAGGCGGCCTCCCTCCCTCTGTGTGTGTACCCCTGTCTGACTCCTGATCAGAACTGACTCTGTGGATCATCCATATGAGCCTGGTCTGACACCTGGAGAGTGTGTGTTTATGATGCTCCTGAGATCTGAGCTATGAGTGGAGGGTAAAACACTTCCTGATGACACTCATCAACAAATTCTCTGATAGCTCTGATAGTGGTCTTCTTTGTCCCTGACTCACAGCTAGAGACAGACTCTAGTGGACACTCAGGGAACTGCAGTTTGTTTTAACATGAAGCTCTGTCTCATCTACTTGAGCACTCTGGCTCGCCCTCTACAGGGATCCTTCAGTATGACATGCAGTGCATGGTTAGACAGGTATATTATTGTGTTAAAAATGTCCCTGGTTGTGTACCTGAGGAATATGGGGAGATAATCTGAGATTCACATATTGAGGTTTCAACAGGCAGGTATTAGTACTTCACTAAAGGACACAGCAGTGTGTTAAGAAGAAGACAGGTGATGGATAAATAGAGAAACAGAATTCATCTATACAGATGGGCCTTTGGTCATTATAGTCAAAGAGTACAGGAGGTTTGCAGACCCTGGTCCTGAGAGCCCTGCAGTGGGTTGTGTCCATAGAGCAGAGCGTGAACAGTGCAGGCATGCAGGAGTCAACAGTAGCAGAGGGATGTAAGGTTTGAACAGCATGTTTTTCAGCCCAGCTTTGTTAGGTGTCACTCTTTGTTGGAAACATGTGTCCTCACAGCAGCAGCTTCCTGGGAAATGTCAACAGCCCCCGCTCTGCCCCGTCTGCCCTGACAGCTCTCCAGTAAACAGTCACTTCTGTTCAAACACTTCCCATCAGGCTTTTCTTCTTAGTCTGCTCCAAGACGACGTGAACTTTACCCAAAGTTGCTGCTCCTGAAGGTTCAGGGAAACCGTGTGTCTGTAGAAAGGTTTATGATCAGGACTCACTGTGTGATCGGAGCAAACACAGAGACAGAAAAAGGCTTAGGAACAACAGCTGACAGAGAGATGCTCTTGTCTGTGGAGTGATTATAACAACTGTAACAAAGCTGTACAGCCTGGACAAGTAAGAGCCACAGAACCTGATCTAAACCCGTCAAACTGGGACCGACAACTCTAAAACCCTGTCTCCACCCAGCAGTCCAGTTTTGGATCAGTGCAGTTTGGTACGGGTCGGATCAGTAAAGCCTGATCCTGTTTGAGTTTCCACAGCCAACTGTGCCTTTCTTGGTAGGCGGCGTGTAAGCTGGATGCTAATAGCAGAGTCAGCTACATAATGGTGTGACTGCATAGCAGCGATGCCGTATATATGAATATATATATACGTATATATAATAAATCCAACAAAGAAACAAACATGACACAGTAAACAAAGAGCCTCAATGTAAGACATTCAGCAATTTGTCTTCTTTGAGATTGCCATCTTTGTGGTTCTTTGTTACAAAGCGCAATCAAGCTTTGTTTCAGATAAGGCTGTGTACCACCAGGAGAAATACAACAACCACTGCCACACAGGAAGTGATGGTTCTTTCCACCAATCAACGGACTGCAGTGTAGTAGCTCCACCTTCTGGGGTCAGATACATGTGTCTGGAACCCCAGCAGAAAGCTACCAAAAAGTGGGACAGTACGGGTCGGTACTTTGGGGACCTGTCTCAGTCAAAGGAAACACCACAAAATGCGTGTACTGAACTGAACTGAACTGAACCACCTGGTGGAAACTGGGCTAAAATCATTGTTGCTCTGAAGGACATGCTGATGTTTCCAACAACGTGATTGGTCTTCTACAGAGGAGTGGACCGTTATATCAGGCTTGAGACAAGGCCAGTAGGTTTACTACACAGACTTCCCAAGAGATGGAAAGCACACCAGCTCCCCCTAGTGAAGGATTCAATAACTCAGAGCTTCCCTACTGGCTGTCTGCCATACAGGTCATGAGCCCTGCTTTCTCCATGTAAACTGATGAGTCATGAGTCCAAATCCATTATTACAAGGTTTCCCAGTGAGGGTTAACTTCAATAAATGGGACGAATACTGAGATTTTGGAGCACATTGTTTGTTCTGGCAGCTTTCTTATTTTAACAGTCTTTAGCTGAGGTGGTGTATCACTGTGGTTCCAAACAGATCAACTTTTAGTTTGGTGCCTTTTCATTTTCTTATGAGAATGGAATTTTCCAAGCACTGGGGTAAGTTGAACAAAAAAATACATTTAATAAAAATGAGAAGTTAGAACTTGTCTTGTTATGTCCTTCAATCAGTGTAGATCATAATCATGTAGATCAGTTCAGAACGCTTTGGAAAATGTACCTTGATAAAACAAATAAAAAGTTTTTTCCTCCTCATTCTTACAGAATTCACAGAAAAAATCAGTGCCAGTAACGAACATTACCAGTAAATTCTTGTTAGATACAACTCATGTGAACTCTTACATAAAACTTATTTACCTTTACTATGTATACGGAATTTCTCAACAACCATCCACAATCAGTCCACCAACCATCAACAAACATCTAACAACATCTACCAACCATCTACCAACCAATTATCAACATCTATAAACCGACCATTAACCATCCACCAACCATCAACAAACATCTAACAACACCTACCAACCATCCATCCACCACATTCAAAAAGAAATCTTGTTGAATGAATGTAATTCAATTATGGAAAGAATTTCCACCTAACTAAATTTCTTTCATTTAGCAAGATCCCAACTTGTTAAACCTACTATTTGTAAATATGTTGTGTGGGCATAAAGTACTGGTGTTAGTATTACTTGTTTGCAATCTGTTGGTCCAACTTAATTTGTAAAGGTTGTTTCAACATATCCACTAAGATAAGACAATTGAACCGTGAGTGAGGATAGAACTTGCTGTACACTGTGTTGTATGGCTCACATGGCTGCCTGTGCACCACTGCATGGACCAGCTGTGTAATCTGAAAACACTTGAGTGTTTTCACTTGAGCATCAATAGGCTATATCTATATTTTAGATTGATCAGCACACCACTACTTCTAACAATAAACAGATCGATATATATTTTGTAGGAATGGTTTAAAGAGCCGCACACTGAAAGGCAAAGGGCCACATGTGGCTTGCGAGCCACAGGTTGGCCACCCCTGAGTTAAAGCGTGGAGTCAGAGCTGAAGTGGCCTCAGGGTTTTTGCAGGTGAAGACTTTCCTCTCCTCAGTTAATTTTTGTTAAAATTCATTTTAACCTGCTTGTTGTCAGGCCTTTGTCAGCTCTGTGTGTATTACAGAAAAGCAGGCTGAAGGAACGGGCACCAGTGGACATGTCTGACAGAATAACCTCTGACATCAGGCGTCTTGACACATGAACAGAAAAACACAGATGGCCGCTGGGCGTACAGGAAGTGAACACGTCCACCGTGTGCGTCTGTACTAGTGACGTCAAAGCAAACCTGGAGCTCAGTTCAAACAAACAGAGCTTCTTTTCATGTGTTGGTGCCGTTTATTTGGACTGCTTTGAGATGGGTCTGTTGGAGCAGACACACAAACACTGGGCTCCTAAGACAGCCTGGAGAGGTGGGCCGGATTCAGACCTCTGTTCTAGTCTTCAGACCACTCAAAGCTCTTTGACTTCATGGCACAGACTGCTGGGATACCCACCCTTCACCAGAGGCCAATCTAAAGTCCCTTGGGGCCCTAGGGTAAAATTCACAGGGGGCACCTCCAGCTAGTATCCATTAACCACAACAATAAAGATAATAATTGGTATGATAATAATTACAGAAATGATCATTTTACCCTTGTACCCTAGCAACACAATATCTAAATGTATTTCCTTTGATGCTATAAGATAGCATTCATAGCTTTACAGCTTATTTATATGACATAACTTTCATTTGACAAAGATCTGTACCTTTACGGCAGTATGCACGCGCTAGCAATCATGGGTAGTTGAGTTCTCTTTCCGGTCAAGCGGGGATCTCTTGCACTAAACTTGGAAGTGTTATTTATTTTCATTATGATTCTAAATATTCCAATGATGTGCATTTTTTGCTAATTGCACTGTTTTTAAAAGTTTTAAGATTTTCAGTATTGTTTTTATTTTCACAAAAGTTCTGTTTGTAAAGTTTTAGTCCGCATTGAAGTGATAAAGAATGTATACATGTTTATCTTCACAATTTATTATGTATTTATTCTATTGTATGTATGTTTGCGTGTTTGCCGCGGAGGGCAGGGGGTGGCGCATTTTTGTCTTTCGCCTAGGGCGCCTGCTGAGCTAGGGCCGGCCCTGCGCTAAAATCACAAAATCCCATCCCCTTCACGTACGCAAGTTTCCAGTCAGTGGTGAGAGAAATCTGTCACCGTGGGACAAAAAACTGTGCATTCTCACAGTTTTTACATACAGTGGAGATTGTAAATTTGAGTATAGTAATACAGTAGTTATAACAATGTTTTATTATTTATATAGACATGAGAAGTTCATCCTCTGACCAATATATCGTGACATAGTGGATCTGAAACGATCTTTGGTCTGTGTAGAATATGAATCAATAGGTAATAATGACATACAAAGGTCATTTCAGCTGCATCAAAACCTGACAGGGTATGTTGCAACAGGCATGGAGGGGTTAATATTTAGATAGTTAAATTAGATAAGACACCAAGAATGTTTCTAACATTTCACTCTTCTTCTGCTAATCTGTAAAATGCATTGCTTATGAAAGAGCAGCGCAAGCTGTCAGCTGATTTCTCCATATGACTGATGTGTGTTTCCTTTATCGATTTGATTTAAAAACAGAGAGGACGTTATCAGTTAATTAAAAATTAATTAAAAACACATTTAGAGCTTGGGTCTAAAACGCTGATTTCACTATCAGCCCATAAAATACTGTGAATCATTTTTTTTCTATCTCTGTGGTTCAGAAGTTATTAGGATCGTTTGATTTTCCAACCAGAGGCACAGCTGACGTGAGTGACGAGTGTCCTGTAGCTGCTTGAAGAAAAACTCACAGCCAACGTCATAGTGGCTGTGTCCGTAGATTGGCTTCGTGTCATGGTTTCAGGAACAGACAGGAGACGTCGCGGATGCTTCGTCCATACAGTCTATGATCTCAACCAGTCTGCTCGTCTTGTGGTACAAATAATCATAAAACTCTGGTTGACCCATGCATAATTGAGCACTATCATCACACATCTTGTCCAGGCACCAAAACGACCGCAAATAAAGTTAATGAGATCAGTTTTTAGGTGAACTAGTTTGCAGTACTGAAAATGTTTAATGTGTATCTGACACAGAGCAGGTTGGTCTGTTCCTCCACTCCCTCCTCAGTCTGTGACAGGTTCAGGCTGGAGTCTGCAGCTTCTGTCAGAGCTCAAACACATTTTTAAAAGACAACTTTCCAAGTTTCTGGACCTGAACAGAAACAATTAACAATTTTGTGGCTTCTAATAGTCAGATATTGCAGATTGATTAAACAAGGTTTAAAACAAGGATGTGTTTTATGTTTAAAATTCTGCTGTATCTTAGATTGTCACGTCCACGCTGCTGATAGCTGCAGTGAATTACTGGCAGACAGGTTTTTTTCTGACTCGCTCTAACGCCACTTTTCTGGCTTCCAAAACACACGGCATCATTTCTCCCTACATTGGTTGCTATGGCGTTGTGGATCTCCAGCACAGGGAAGTATCCTTTTTTCCGTAATGTGCCCCACCAAGTCGTAAATTCCGTGGGTTCGGCCAGCTGAACCTTAAATATTTAGGGGTGTGTTGTTTAAATTACAATTGGTTTCAGCCGCCACATTTATCAACACCTGATCAGGCTTCTCCTGTGATTGGCCGTGGTATGCACGTTTCATAAATCACAGATGGCTCAAGACAGACTGAGCTGTTCCAGATTACATTATCTGCGCTGCTCACCACTTTCTTCATCTTTTTTTGCCTATCCTGTTTTTTTTTCTTTCAAGAGCAAGAGGTGAGGGTGGGGCCCCTCCAGGAAGATCTGCTTAGAGCTGATGTGCTCATTGCAAACTCTCCTCAGTGGCACTGCTCTGTAGTGAGTCAAAGTTGGTCAGCTCTCTGGGGCCCCCTTCTGGCCCCTTTTGGCACGCAGCACCTCTGCCCATCAGTATCAATCTCATTCATTCACCTGCACTCACTGCTGACCAAGAGCTGGGGTAATCTGAGGTTCACTGGTTTGCTCACCCTGGCATGTGGATGTCAGACCCTGCTGGGCCTCAGGCTGGCTGGCTGAGAGTGAACAGAGTGATGGCTTCCTGTGTCACATCCACCAGTGAAAGCACTGTGCTGGACACTGTCCTCAGATATAACAGCGGTCCTGAAAAGCCGGCCCCTGGTTCAGTGACACACAGAGCATATAAAAAACAGCATACTCCTCAGTGCTCATGGTTAAAATAACGGTCAGAAAGGCCTTAAACAAACCATGAATGTCATTTAGAGCTGTGAAGAGATAAGAGACAAAAACAGTGTCTTGTCAGATCAGTTAGATGTAATAAATCATAGTTCCTGTGACGTTAGTGGATGGGGATGAGAAATGAATGTGTTTGTCTCTGACTAAAAGATTACATATTTGGCCTCCGTATATCCACTGATGTGTGTTCAAAGACAATTTAGATAATTGGGAATAATGATTTGAAAATAGAAAAGATTGCATAATCACGTAAAAATGTCATAGAACCCCTGCAGTACCTCTGCGGAGCCCCTAGGGGCTGTGGACCCCTGATGAAGACTTCTGACCTCAAGATAAGTTGTGCTGTGATCACTTTAGGCTCCCAGAAGGAAGAGATGAAGAGCAGATATTTACTCTTTTTTACCAGGCAGAAGGAAAGATGAACATCACTTCAGATTGTGATATGATCTCTCCACGTTTCTGCAGCAACATGACTCCTGCCCCATCTTCCTCAAACACCACCTAAAAACATCCAGCAGATGGCAGCAGACACTGTCACAAAAGTAAGAGTATAGGACCCATTTTCATCTTAATTTGAGCTCTCTATGACATTTCTATCTTGTTATGTGAAATGTGGTCATTCTGTGTGCATACTTAATACCACATCGACTCAGTGAGTGAGCATTGGGTTTTCCGCTCTGGATCAGTGTGTGCTGACTGATCACAAACATGGAGAAAACCTAGCTCTGTTAATACATAGAGTCGTAAGAAAATACAAAATACATCGGACAGTATAGACAGACAGCAGTCTGCTCACTCAGTTTCACCTTATCACGGCACAGATGTTTGGAGTAGTGCTCTTCCTTTGTACGCTTCCTTTGGTTCCCATTGAGTTCTTTGAGGCTCAGCCCCCCATGTGAGCATGTTAAGCTTTGAATATTAATTTCTCACTGTGATAGCACGAGTAGTTGTGTGTTCCATATATTCCCTTTCTGCAGTTCTGCCATGTGTGACCATTATTATTACGGATCAAACCGACTGTGATGTGTGCGTTTGTAACATATGGCTCCATCAGTTTACAAATGTAGCTCAGTCCATCTGAGTAAAATCAGTATCTTTGGTACAGGATATCATCAGGGACATCAAAAGGATTATGTCTATCCCAAAAAGCTCCTTATCCCCTCAGATCCTCTCACACTCCACACACCAAATTTGACAGTGTCTTCTAAGAATAGGCAGGTAATTTTTCAGTTTGGTCAGAAGGTGGTGCTTTTATACTCATTGATCTCTTATCTCTTCATTAAATGCTGAGCTGTGCCAACATTGGTTTGCTTTGGATTGGTTTGATGTGGTTGCTTTGGATTGGTTTGCCTTGGTTTGGTGTGGTTTTTCCCTGATTTGGTTTGGTTTTGTAAAGGTCTGGTTTTTCCCTGGTTTGGTTTGGTGGGCCATGGTGAGAAAAGGTTTGGTTTGTATTAGACTGGAATAGTTTGTATAGGATAAGGTCAGTTTGGTTTGCCTTGGTTTGGTTAGTCTTGATTTGGTGGGCCATGGTTTGGTTTGGTTTGTAGTTTGGTTAGTCTTGATTTGGTGGGCCATGGTTTGGTTTGCCTTGTTTTGGAAAGGATTTATTTGGTTTGTTTTGCCTGAGTCAAGTCTACTTAAGTTTGGTTTCCCTTGGTTCTGTTTGGTTTCCTTAGTTTGGTAATTTTTGGTTTTGTTTTTATTTTTTTAAGTTTGGTTTTGGTTTGGTTAGGTTTTATTTTTTTTTTAAACTTTAGTTTGCTTAAGCTTGGCTTGTTTAATTTGGTCTTATTTGGTTTGGGTTCGTTTTATTTTGTTAAGTTTGGTTTTGTTTTGTTGTTTTTTTTTTGGTTGGATTGGATTGGATTGGTTTGCTTTGTTTGCTTTGGTTTCATTCTAAAGGGGAAACCCTCTTTACACCTTTTCACTAGAGCTTTTAAGGTCAAGCTGAGCTGACATTCAAAAGAATCCATCCATCCATCCATCCATCCATCCATCCATCCATCCATCCATCTTCTGCCGCTTATCCGGAGTCAGGTCGAGGGGCAGCAGCCTAAGCCCAGACTTCCCTCTCTCTAGCTACTTTTTCCAGCTCTTCCGGGGGGATCCCGAGACGTTCCCAGGTCAGCCGAGAAATGTAGTCTCTCCAGCGTGTCCTGGGTCTGCCCCAGGGTCTCCTTCTGGTAGTATGTGCCCTGAACACCTCACCAGGGAGGCGTCCGTATCAGATGCCTGGGCCACCTCATCTGGCTCCTCTCAACATGGGGGAGCAGCAGCTCTACAAGCTTCTCACCCTATCTCTAAGGGAGAGCCCGGCCACCCTATGGAGGATGCTCATTTCGGCCGCTTGTACCCGCAATCTTGTTCTTTCGGTCACTACCCAAACTCATGACCATAGGTGAGGGTGGGAACGAAGATCGACCGGTAAACAGAGAGCTTCGCCTTCCGGCACAGTTCCCTCTTCACCATGACAGACCTGTGCAGAGTCCACATTACTGCAGACGCTGCACCGATCCGCCTGCCGATCTCTCGCTCCATCCTTCCCTCACTCGCAAACAAGACCCCGAGATACTTAAACTCCTCCACTTGGGGCAGGATCTCAACGCCCGACCCTGGAGAGGGCACTCCACCCTTTCATGCCATGATTCAAAAGAATCATGGCATGAAAACCACATGTGACAGATGAAATAGACAAACATAGTAAGGCAGTTGACTTAGCAAAAAGAGAGAAGACTTTCCCTGCACAAAAACCCTGTAATGGTCACACACACATTTTCTCAATTTATTGCCCTTGTGTTAACTTCAGACCTTGAGCATGTCACCACCTGAGCTTTTCAGCTCATAATTTCTGAGCATCTTCTTCACATTTGATCATCATAACATTTAAAGTCAGTACACAAGAAAGTGTAGCGTTCTGTCCGTGCTCTGTGTTCAATTTGTCCGTATTTCTGCATGTTTCCATAAAGCTTACAGATACAGGGGAAACTGAGCAGTACCACTGTAAACCATGGGGGCAGTGTTGCTGTTACTACCTGATACATAGCTTTAGTGAGACATGAAGAAGAAATAGCAATGGCAGAACTTTCGGGATGTATGTGACAGCCTCACCAGCCAGCACCTCCTACAACGCTGCCTCCATTTTTGTCTTTTATGTCGGAGCTACACTAGCAAAACCTCCTCCATAGTCAGCATGTTTGTTTTTGAGTTTGTTGCTTTCATAATTTTTTGACTCTGGGCTGGGCTAGATTACAGGATTTGTTTTTTCAACAGATGGGGGCAGGGTCTGGTGGAGCTTGTCAATTAAAATCATGCTTGTAAAATACTGTGGGTGACAGCAGTGCTCTCTTTGGATGAGAGATCAGCATGGGTATGAGGACAAGATGTGGGATGACAGAGACATTCACAGCTCACCCTCCAACTGTGGATGTGTTCTGGTAGTTCAGAGAGAAAGAGGGGCGCCATCGTGAGAAAAGACAATGGGGATCATGGAGAGGTTCAAAGATCCCTTGAACACAATCAAAAAAAAGTATGTTTTGTCCTTTTTTGGAAGAATAACAGGAAGAGAGACATGAAAGAAGAAAAGCCACTCTTCTTAGGGTGTTTTGGTGTTTACACAGTTATAGAAAAAATAATATTATCTGGGTCTTGAAAGATTGTTCAAGATACTCTGACAATGGCTAGCAGCCAATAAGTTTATCCCATTAACTGTTATAGCGTGTTAATTTGTGGTGAAATTAATCTGATTAACGCGTTAAAGGTCCCATATTATGCTTCAGCTTTGGCACTTCCCTCTGCCGGAGAGAAATCTCTCCGGCAGAGGGGATGCCCAAAGTTGAAGAGTCATCACTGCTTTGATTTGGCTGTAAACAGCCACATAGTTCAATGCACAAGCTTCCCATCTCAGAAGAAGACAAGACTAAGTGTCTAGAGTTCATTCATCAAGGAAATGTTCCAGCTACACTCAGTAAAACTGTGCATGTGTGTGCTAGTCACTTAACTTCACTGCTGACTGCTTTTCCAACTTTGGACAGTAAAACAGAGGGCTAGAGAATAGACTGGTCCTGAATCCAGGCACATTATCAACCATCCTCCAACAAACCTTGGACCCTGGAAATGTGAGTATTTTAAATGCTGTGTGCTGTGGAGCAGATGTAAGAGCTTTTCTTCAGTGTCCCTTCTGTTAGCTTCAGGATGCTAACTTTAGCGGCGGTTAGCCTGTTGTTTTGGCCTTTAATGTTACTACAAACGGGCTTTTCCGTTTTCTGAACATTGTGCTCTTGGAGCTCGTGGCGCCTCTCTCAGTGACGCTGAAGAGCGGGGCGGTATCAGCAGTGGCTCATTTACATATAAAGGCCACGCCCACTAAATCAGAGCGTTCTGAATAGAGGGGCTATGAGAGCCCGGAAATAATGCTGCTGTGCTTGATATATTGGCTCTTTGGACCAAAACATGTTACTACCATTTCATGAAAACATCAATGATCCATATTAAACTGCAGAAAAGGAGCAGAATATGGGACCTTTAAGGTGACAGCCCTAGTTATAACTAAGAGATTTAAAACAAGGATTTACGTCACGTTTAACGATGATTGACAGTTGATGTTCTTGTGTATTTTTATCAGGGATTGCAAAATATGTCGGGATGGAGATTACACTCTATAAAGAAAAAAAAATATATATTATTTTTGTCACCTGTCTCCACACAGATTCCCTCACAGCCTCTACTGCACAGACTCTGGCTGCACAACTGCTGTACAATGGCGGCGCCTTTGACGGGGTTGTTCAAGCTGCAAAACCGTACAATGGTAAATGGTGGAGCCATGTTGTCCACACTATACAGGGTCCATGGTTTTATACAGTCTAATGGTTTAATGATTATTTTGAACAAATAAAATTGAAAATAATACACAAACATATGTAAGTGTTCACTTTGAAGAGCAAGCTTGACATTTAAGAAATCAGAAAGCACAAATACTGCAAACTTTAGAACAGGATTTGCATCTTTTGCTGAATAAATGATTGAACCTGTTAACTTTTGTATTTAATGAAGTGAAATATCACCCAATGATCAAATATAGAACTGTTCATACTTGAAATCTTGAAATGAATATTTAGTAAATATGATAAGTGTATGAAACGTCCCCCTATATATAGAACCAGTCTGAGTTCAGAGCTGCCTCCATCACTGACTGCACACCACAGAGAAGAACATATTTGGTACATACACACAGGGTCCATGTGATCCAGGGCACTTCAGGAGGAGTCAAACTGACCACTCCCCTCCGTGCGCGCACACACACACACACACACGCACACACGCACACGCACACACACACACACACACACACACACACACACACACACACACACACACACACACACACACACACACACACACACACACACACACACACTTTCTGCGAGCAGCCAAACTATGTGAAAGTCGATCCTCGGCCGGCATGTTGTTGAACCCGGACTCTATCATGGAGAGGGGACAGAGCAGAGACCTGATTCAGGATCTGGGGTAATCCTCTAAACACACTTTTCCACGCGATCTTTTTTTTTTTCGGGACTAGGTGTCCTCCCCACATGTCGCTCCCGGTGGTCCTGCCCGGCTCCTGCTGTCCGGTTACCGGAGCCTCGCAGCTCTCGGAGCCGTGCTTCAGGAACCGACCCCGCGCTTTCTTCGCCTCGTCCCGGCTTGCTGGCGGCGGCTCTCGGCTGCTGCTCCCCCGGCGGCCGCTGCTGTCTCTGGGCTTGCTGCAGCTGCTGCTGGGCGGCTCCATGGTGGCTCTGTCCTTCGGGGCTCTGTCCCTCAGCAGCTCCCCGCCCGTCCGGAGCTCCTGTCCGTTCTGGGCCGGATCCTCGGTGAGTTACAGGGGGCCGTTAGAGCAGGGCTGTGTGTGTGTGTGTGTGTGTGTGTGTGTGTGTGTGTGTGTGTGTGTGTGTGTGTGTGTGTGTGTGTGTGTGTATGTTTAAATCATAAAATAACCTTTAAAGTGAGGCCGGACTAACAGACGGACCTGTTTGTGTTCATGTGTGCCTTTAAAAACGGAAATGATGTCAGAGTGATCCGATCTGAAAAACAGATGAGCTGCAGTCACTTTGTCTGGTTTCCATTTACTCTATTAATACTCCCAGTGTGTGTGTGTGTGTGTGTGTGTGTGTGTGTGTGTGTGTGTGTGTGTGTGTGTGTGTACCTCAGCAGTAGTTCATGTTGTTACTGTATAACAGGCTGTATAAACTGCTCTGTGTGTTTCAACCCTGAAGAGCTCAGTCTGTTGGTTTTGTGAGATCAGAGTCTCCATTTAACACTGTCACCTTTTTTAACAACAACAATGAAACAATGATGATGATGATGATGAAAGCCATGATATTTATATTGGTTCTGGTTTGCATTTTAATAAATGGACCAGTACCCAAGCCCCGTTTCCACCAAGCAGCTCTCTTTAGGACGCTGGCCAATCGTGCCATGCCTAAGCACGCTTCAGCCGTAAAGCACGTTTGGAATGGCCAGTGTGACCGCAACTGTGCCGTGCTCAAGCACGATTCCCTTCCATACTTCGGCACGCTTCGAAGAGGTGTGCTTCGGCACGGTTTACTTCATGCACAAGCACAAGCACATGGACAGCGCGTGCGATCCATTACTATAATCACCGCGAGCGCATCTCTCAACAGTCATTTTAAACAAAGCGGGGGTGTTAGAGGGCTGTGTCGGGCGAAAACGACTTAATATAAGTCCAAAAAGTCTCTAAAGTTGTAGCAGGGCTCTCTGTGTCTCATTGTGCTGACTCTGATGAGATCGCGCTTCATGTAAACAGACGCTTCACGATGACGAAGGCGGGCCATGCGCTTGTGTGATACCCGCTAAAGTCTGGTTTATATTGGGGTAGTGTGACCGCTGGCCGTTCTCTCCAGCTGGGGAACAGTGCTGCAGGGGAGCAATCGTGCTTAAGCACGGCACGGTTTGGATGGCCAGTGTGACCGCGCTCTTAGTTTGTCTTGGTACAGCACACTTTTTGCTGCGTTTTCTTTTACTAAAACCGGGACCGGTCCCCAAATAACCGACCCGTAGCGTCCCACTTTTTGGTGCCCTTCTGTTAGGTTGCCAGACATACTGATCTACTCCAGAAAGTGGAGCTAGAAACACTGCAGTCTGTTGATTGATGGACAGAATTGTCACCTCCTGTGTGACAACGGTAAAAAAGAACAATTCATAACTCTGCCATGGTTAAATCTCCAGCCCACTTCCTGAAAAGAACTTTCTGTTTATTTGGAAAATGTCATCATGAACGTGAAACTGCTGACCAAACCAAACTGTGTCGTGTTTTCTCCTTTGTTTGATGTAATAGCAAGTAGAGCTGCACGATTTGGGGAAAAGGTGCGATTTGCGATTAGGTGGAAAATATTGCGATTGCGATTGTGCTTGCGATTTAATAAAAAAGGTTGTGTCATGATGAGTCTACAGATTTGCTTGGTTATCATGGAGAAAAATCTGAATTGCATGTGCTGACATTGCGATTGCGATTGCGATATCCTCTTTTGCGATTACGTAATTGCATGTGCTGACATTGCGATTGCGATTGCGATTGCGATTGCGATAATCGTGCAGCCCTAATAGCAAGGCACTGTGTCACTGCTATGGCGTCTCGTTATGTAGCTGACACAGCTATCAGCATCCAGCTTACATGCTGTCCACCAAGAAGGGCACAGTCGGCTGTGGAAACACAAACAGGATCAGGAATTACCGATCCAATCCGTACCAAACTGTACTGATCCAAACCAGACCACCTGGTGGAAACGGGGCTTGATGGAGCTCTTCTCTACAACCGTTCATCAATCACATACAGCACCTGCAGTCAACCCCCTGTCCAGTTGGTGGCAAGAGTGCATAATTAATTAGGTGTTATGTTGACATGCTGTTGTCACAAGTTGTTGCTAACAATGCGCTTAAGATCTACGGAGATAATGTGTTGGGGCACACCGGGAAACCCGTCTTTCTAAGAGTCGCGCTGATTATTTGTTACTTCACTGGGTGAAATTTCCAGACATCAAAACGCTGACTGAAACAACAGTGGTCACTCCAGTCTGTAGTGTAGCAGCAGCAGAAAGAGGCTTCAGCCTCCATAAAATCAAAACAGACGCCAGAATAGGGTTTGGTACCTTACACACATTTAAAATGACGCGGTACTGATGCCCAGTAGCTGGCAATCGATATTGGTACTCTACGGTACCAATTCTCAATACCTTGTGAGTGTTAATGTGGTCATAAATATATCTTTTAAATAATAAAGTCTCAAAGCTTCTCAATTTAACATATTTATTTTTCAGTATATAACCTTGCAATGACGATTAGCGCTGCAGCCTCACAGCAAGAAGGTCACTAGTTCTGTGTGGAGTTTGCATGTTCTCCCTGTGCATGCATGGGTTCTCTCTGGGTCCTCCAGCTTCCTCCCACAGTCCAAAAACATGCTCACCAGATTAATTGACCACTCTAAATTGCCCATAGGTGTGAGCGTGTGTATGAAGGGTTGTATGTCTGTCTGTGTCAGCCCTGTGATTGACTGGCGACCAGTCCAGGGTGTACCCTGCTTCTCGCCCAATGACAGTTGGGATAGGCTCCAGCCACCCACTGAACAGGATAAGTGGTACAGAAAATGAATGAACCTTTCAATGCTATGTTCATTTTCAGCATAGAAAATCACCTACTTTTTCACTCTCTCATAGTCACAAGGATGCATTTAGGTACCTGTACATGGTACAGTTGGATTTTATGTGAATTGGTTCTTGGTGCTACAGACAGAATTCGGTCGATACGATACTATATATATATATATATATATATATATATATATATATATATATATATATATATATATATATATATATATATAGATAGATATATATATATATTTATATGACAGAATTCAGAAGTGAAGAATTCACCCAAGCAGGTGTTGTGTCACCTGCTTGGGTGTCCTGGTGAAAGTAGTGTGTATACCTGGGTAAGCTGACTTTTTGGTGTCATGTCTTTGGGTCATGCTTTGTGGGCAGTAAGAAATGAGCCCTGATAACAGCCCTGCCTCCGCTCTGAGCCTGATAGTGTGAATCTGTCACCTCTGGGTGCTCCAGTTTACAGTGCCCCTTTAAGCTGGAGACCTTCAGCTGAACACCCACCTGTCCTCTGTGGTTGTCTTTGCTGCTGTCTACCTGTCTGGTGGTGTAGTGCAGTTACTGTTATTATTTTTCTCCACATGTGGCTGACCTGATTTGTCCTGTCTGTCAGGGTGGGAACATAAACAGACAGTGGGCCACAGGAATCTTGGTGGTCCTGAGAATGACCCTTCTGGTTTTATTTTCTGAAGCGTCATAAGATTAGTATGGGGGGCTGTTGAGGACATTATTCAGAAACACTTCTTACATATATATATTCATTCATTCACCTTTTACCGCTCATCCTGTTCAGGGTTGGGTCGCTGGAGCTTATCCCAGCTGTTTTCAGGCAAGAGGTGGGCTACACCCTGGACTGGTCTCTGGTCAATCACAGGACTGACATGCAGAGATAGACACACTCACACCTACAAGCAAATTAGAGTGACCAGTCACCGTCACATACACATGTGAACATCAGATCATCCACACGCTATGCTGAAAACCCCTCACACGGTAGTGTGTCACATACAGGTCATTCAAAATGAATCTAGACCTCCCACACTGTTTAACACTTGCATTGCTGCAGCCTGCAACTATTTAAATCCCTGTTTTTACATCAGTCTACACTCAGTGGCTGATGATAATAAAGTAAAAAACAGAAAGGAAAATCTGATATATCTCCCTGGCATTAGTAGAAGCACATTGAACAACATCTACAGTCTTGAGCCTCTTTGGGTTTGACCAAGAGGCAACATCCATCCGGTTTAGAAAAATGAAGCCTCTGCTAAAGTGCTGAAAGTTGCTGTTTATGGAGGATCCTCTTGAGGCTGGCTGCAGAAAGACAGGAAGTCATGTACACACCAAGACAAATGAAAAATAAAACTGATTTTTACGGCATTAAAAACATATGTACAGCCAGTGGCGGCCCGTGACCAAAATGACTGAGGAAGCCAGAATAACAAACACTGTATTTGATTCAGTGAACTCTTGTTTTCAATGACTGTTCCAGTTTTCGTTAGAAACTCAAGGCCCTGTCTCCGTTCATTCTCTGACCTGCTCGCTTTGTTGTCATGTGATTCAGCTTGTCACAGTGGGCCAGTTGCAGAATGTGGGTGGGGTTTTTTCTTGATAACAGTTTGTGATTGGTTGGACACCAAGGCTGATCTAATCCAGCCTCACTCATTTTTTTTTAATGATGCATTGACTATTAAATGATATGCCTTGCTTCAATCTGATTGGCTAATCCAGGCTGTTTGTTTCACTACTGGAGGGGAGGTGAAGCTGGGGGGGGGGTAAGGAAAAAATAAAATCTTAATCACGTCCAAACTATACCCCGGTCCTATTTAAATAACGATCAGCCCCTAAATATTTTTATCTTTTTTTGCAATATTTGATTGGGGAAACCGGGCTTGCCTTGGTATCAGTGAAAAAGCGCCACTATTACAGCTAGGTTAAAAAAACAGCTCGGGACTAAAACGCTGATTTAGTACACACTGTACTGCAGTTTAGAAGAAATTAGGATTATCTTATAGTCCAGTCTGAGACACAGCTCAGCTCACATGACTGACGGCGGCCTATAGTTGTTAGGAAACTCACAGCCCTGTCATATCCAATAGCTGTGTCCACAGATTGGCTCCATTTCACAGTATCAGGAACAGACAGGTGACGTTGGAAGACTACGTCCATGTTTTATACAGCTTATGGGTATGACTCTACCAGGTGTGTGTGTGTGTGTGTGTGTGTGTGTGTGTGTGTGTGTGTGTGTGTGTGTGTGTGTGTGTGTGTGTGTGTGTGTTTGTGTGTATGTGAGTGTTTTAGAAGTGTGTTGAGAGGTTTTTATTTGTGTATGTTGATGATTTCTGTTTCATATGTGAGAGCACATTTCAGAATAATGTCCCCAATGGCCTCTCATAGTTCCTCTGCCTGCCTCTGTGTCCTCAGGTGATCCTGTCAGGTGTGGTGGGACTCACCACCTGGAGGAAGCCCATGCTGCTGCTGGTAAGACACGTACACATAAACACGTATCCATGCTGACTGAGTCCAAACACCTGCTCAGGTGTGTTCAGCTGTGTCAGGTGTGTCCATCCCTTCCATCCAGGTGAATGTGTTTGTCCTGCTGTCTGTGCTGTGTGTGCTCCTTAACCTGGCTGGATTCATCCTGTGCTGCCAGGGAGCCCAACTGGTTTCCAGTCTGACCAGCTGCCAACTGGTGAGGCTGTTTACCTTCTGTTCCTCATCACCTCAGCACTTCCTGTCTTTGCTTCTCTGCTGTGATGTCACTGTGCCCACCTGCACACCTGCCAACATTAGAGGGGAGAAATTAGGGAGGGTATCAGAAAATCAGCCTCCACCCAGCAACCTGTGGTCCCCAACAGGCGTTTCTGTAGCTGTCAAACATGAAATGATCTGTGTGGCTACGCTTTGAACTACTGAAGCTGGCCTCGGGCCTCACCACCTGGAACACCCAGTGATAAACAACCTGGAGCTCCAGTCAAATCCTTTTTTCAAAGGTTTGGACCAAAGGCCTAAGATGGGAGTTTGATCTGACCAAAAACTATCAGATCTTTGGTGAGGGGTCCAGCTGCAGACCTCCTCTCTCAGCAGACTCCCTTGGTGGCTCTGCTCCTCCACGGTCAGGAGGAAGTCATGTTAGGATATGAAGTTAAAAACAAACAAAAAACAGTATTTTATTGAGTTAATCACCTGACATTTTTCAATGTTACACTATCAGGAATCGGGTTAACCAAGGGCTGGAAGTCTACCAAATGTAACTTTGAAGGCAACTTTTATTTTGAAATTTTTACTTCATATCCTGATGTCACTTCCTTCTGATGGTGGAGGAATGGAGCCTCCAAGAGAGTCACCACCTGAACATGTGAAGGTCTACAGCTGGACTGTGTTGGGTATTCCTGGAGAGATCATAGGTCGGGAGCACAGTGAGGAAAGGGGTTAAAAAGAGTGAGACTCCTGTCCAAATCAGGAGTGTTGGCGGGTCTGCCCCTGGTCACCAACAGGAAGTGACATCATGAAGGTGTTATCATATTAGCCTGATGTGTTTATGTTGGGTTCTCTGCAACACGTCAGAAACTCAACAATGAGCTCTGAGATACAGTTACAAACGCGGTGTGTGTGTGTGTGTGTGTGTGTGTGTGTGTGTGTGTGTGTGTGTGTGTGTGTGTGTGTGTGTGTGTGTGTGTGTGTGTTGTTTCAGAGTGAGGCTGGGAATGTGTGTTACTGCTGCTCTGTTTCCTCAACATCAGATTGTCCAGAGGAAAAGCTTCTGGAGCTTCATCCTGCTCACTCCTGCAGCACCATGAGGATCCTGTTAAAGGCAAAATACACCTGAGCATTTACGCACGCACACACACACACACACACACACACACACACACAACCTCAGGAATGTGTTTCCATATCTACACCAACCCTGTTTTTGATTAGCTGAATGATGTCCAAGCTTTAACACAGTAAATGAATATAAAGATGGATGATGTGTCTCAGCCCCCCACTGTACTAAAGTGAAGCCAGAAACATGTCCTCAATATGGGCCAACCAGATTTCTGTGAAGTTTTCGACTCCAGTGTTAGTGTTATTCATGTTTCCGTTCCTCCTCTGCTCTGGGACTCTGGTACTCACAGCGATGCTGGAGCCTCATTGGTCAACACAGCTGTCAATCATGATGTCACATCCCCTCTTTTCATGGCATGGGATAACTGATTCAAACTCAGCTTAAAAAAGATGATACCTGGGCATGAATGGTGTGAAAGAAGGATTTAAACACAGCTTATAGCTCCTCTCCTGAGCCTGTGTCTGCTCCAGCTCTCACACTGCGCCCTCTTCAGGAAAGGTGCTGTCATTGCTGGTTCTAATCACCAGAATCCTCTCAGGTACTCTGTCAACCAGAGAAGGCAGCACTTATTGATATGCACTCGTGGGTTAGTCCTGTGGTTCTGAATGCTACGTTTCACAAAGTGAAACCCACAGTTACTGTTTTGGCTTCACTTTTGGGGGACTGTAACATCATCCTTTTTTATCCAGTCAGTTTGAATAAATGAACAGAGCATGACCATTTAAAGCTGTGATTGGATTGATATGATGACACATATAACTGTATAACAGCTGCTGTGAGTGAGTGTGACGGTGTCTCTACAGAAAGTCCTGTTCGCCCTCTGCGCTCTCAACGCTCTCACCACAGCTGTGTGTCTGATGGCTGCTGCTCTCAGATACCTGCAGATCTTCTCCTCCAGGACGCCGTGCATGGTAGGAACCCACCTCAGGTGATCAGAGGCAGGAAGACAGGCTAATGTTAGTCAGCTTAGGTGACCTGTGACAGTTTAACAGGTTATTACACCCCTGATCAAAATCTTGAGACAGCACACGTTTACAATTTCCTTCAAAAAGAAAAAATGAGAGTGAGACAAAAAAAAATTGGGCAGGGAATTTATTGCAAATAACAATTAAAAATAAATAGTCTGTTCATCAGCTAATCAACAGTTTAAGAACACGTCTCAAAACAACCTGCAATAGAAAGCACAGAGTTAAAAAAGACTGAGTGATGAGGAGCTCCATCCTTCTTGTTGATCTCTTCATGCTTGATGTGAGTGTTTCCAGGAGGCTGTATGAACTCTGCTCCAAGTGGTAAAGATGTCTATGGAGGATCATCCACTGTCTGGACCTGATGTCCATTTCTGTAAACGTCCCTCTCCATCCATCCCCAAATGTTGTCAGAGTGATTTAGATCAGGGGAACATCAGGGTGGTCCAAAGAGTGAGCTGATTCCTCTGAAGAAGTCCTTTGTCAGGCGCCCATTGTAGCCTGCAGCGTTGTCCTGTTGAAAAACCCAGTCATTCCCACACAGACCAGGGCCCTCAGTCATGAAGGAGGCCCCCTCAACACCTCCACAGAGCCAGCCGCCGTTTGATGCCTCTGACCAACCTGAAGCTCCATTTGTGTTTTATGTTCTTTTTTAAAGACAAAAAGGTATGGTTACCTTGACATGTTTCGACGTAACTCTGCCGTCTTCTTCAGAAGCTGTCATCCTGACAGCTTTGGCATGTCTTTTTATCAGCTGTTTCCGGTAGTAGCTACTCAGGATGACAGCCTCTGAAGAAGACGGCAGAGTTACGTCAAAACATGTAAAGGTAACCATACCTTTTTGTCTTTAAAAAAGAACACTAAGACACGTATGTTTCTAAGAAGACAAGATGAATCTAATCAGTAACTGAAGCTCCATTGGTCCATTGAAGGAAAAAGCCCCAGATCATGATGGTGCCTCCTCCACTGTGCCGCCGTGAAACTCAGAGAATCAAACTTCACCTTTCAGTGTCCCATGTTTGCTGCTCTCTGAAAAAAGTCCAAACGACATGTTTGTGGTGTTGAAGGAGACGAGGCCTCTGAAGACATTTTTTGTTCTGTAAGCTCTTCTCTCTCAGATGGTGTCTGATGGTTATTGGGCTGCAGTCAGCTCCAGTAACCACCTTAATCTGGGTCCAGAATCGTCCCATGTCCTGAGGGACAGCCAATCAGATCCTCTGGCTCAGCTCTGTTGAAATGGTTTTGGGTCTACCTCTGGACTTTTTTCTCCATAACCCTCAGGAAAAAATCAAAATGTCTGTCTTACTGCGTCCAACCTCAGCAGAGATGGCGCATTGTGAAAGGCCTTGCTGATGCAACTCAACAATCCGACCACATTCTAAGAGTAGGGTTGGGTACTTTTTACATTTGAAACAATACGGTACCGATACCTGGTACCTGGCAATTGGTACCGGTACTCAACAGTACCAATTTGAGGTTCTTTTTTGTGTTTATGTGGTAAAAATAATTGTCAATTTGTTTAATAATAAAGTATAAAAGTATAATTTTTTTTCTTTAATATATAACCTTGCAATGCTGTGTTCATGTCCAGCATAGAAAATCTCCCACTCTTCCACTCTCACTGTCATAAGGATGCATTTGGGTACCTAAACATGGTGCCTTTTGTTTTTAAGTGAATTGGTACTCTGTACTTTTGACCTTTTTGACCTTATTTGGTACTTATCTCTGACTAAGAGAGAAAGCTTTTTTAGCCTTTGTCATCAGGAGGTCATGACAGAGAGATTACCTGACAGGAAGTCACATGAATCCACATTTATAGCAGATTTATTCTTTTAAAGGCTGGAGTCTGAAACTGTTGATCAGCTGATGAACAAACTCCTTGTCTTTAGTTGCTCTTTTCATTAAAATATTCATTAAAGAAGTGCTTGCAGCTGCAGTTTTTTGAGTGTCCACTTGGGGTAGACTTTTGCAGCATTAATAAACAAGTGACCAGCTCATTAAACAGACATTAAATAAAAAACAGGTTGAGTTTGTTAATTTGTGGCATCATCTTCCCCAGTTTAACCTTTAAAATTCTTTTTACTCTACTTCCTGTTCCTAGAATGCCTCTGGAAGGTTTTATGGTAACACTTGGTTAGCCTAGCTTAGCATAAAGCCCAGATTAGAAGACATGATTCCACCTCTTGTGTTTATCTGTCATAATGAGACAGACTTGAAAAGCTATGAAGGATGAACTTCATTGACTCAAACTGTGTGATGTCATTGTGCTCCTGCTCTGTGATAGGACGAGCCTCGGGCCACAGTTGAGGACAGGGAAGAGGCTGCTCAGGTCCCAGACCCTGATGAGTTTGTAGCCCCGGCCCCTCCACCCTCATACTTCTCTACGTTCTACTCCTACACGCCTCGCCTGGCTCGCAGGTAGCTTGATGTTCTGTTTCTGCCATTGGCCTGTGTGACATCACACTTGCCGTGCGTGATTTTACCTTTGTGCTCTACAAACACCTGATTAAGGCCCAGCTTTTATGGACTCCCTCACATCAGTCCATCTCTCATCCTGCAAATGAACAGACACCAAGGTCCAGTCTACTCTGCAATGTTTCACCCAAAATGCAAAAAAAAATGTAGAGAAAAAAGTCTGTTAAAATGAAAACGCTGAGGGACTGAACACGCTGTAGTAAGCATGCCAGGCCTGTAGTTGGCGCTATTACTGCCTTGTCCGGAAGCAGCTTTTGGTGAAGCTCGAATAAAGCCGATCAGCTATTGGTGAATGCTAAGAGCAGAAGTGGAGCAACAGGTGCTCATTTTGTTAAAGACAGTCAGCAGAGTCAGCAGAATGAGCAGCACAAGCACAACATGGTAATCTGCTGATAATCTGACATCATGACCATCTGTCTAAAATTGCAAATCCCTGAGCTGTTAACACTCCTCAACAAACTTTTTAAAACCAACCCAATGTTGTGTGTGTGTGTGTGTGTGTGTGTGTGTGTGTGTGTGTGTGTGTGTGTGTGTGTGTGTGTGTCTGTGTGTGTGTGTGTATATGTGTGTGTGTATGTGTGTGTGTGTGTGTGTGTGTGTGTGTGGTGTGTGGTGTGTGTGTGTGTTGCAGGATGCTGGGGGACAGCGTGATCCCTCTACCTCATATCTATGGTGCGAGAATCAAAGGGGTGGAGGTTTTCTGTCCTCTGGACCCCCCGCCCCCCTATGAGGCTGTAGCTGGAAGCTCTGCAGACTCACACACACAGGTACAACTGACTTAATCCTTGGTGGCATAGATTCAACAAGGTACTGGAAACATTCCTCAGAGAGTTTGGTCCATATTGACATGATAGCATCACACAGTTGCTGCAGATTTGTCGTCTGAACATCAGCCAACAAGGGTGGCAGGATGGATCCATGCTTTCATGTTGTTGATGCCAAATTCTGACCCTACCATCAGAACGTGGAGCAGAAATCCAGACTCATTGGACCAGGCAACGTTTTTCCAATCTTCTATTGTCCAGTTTTGGTGTTGCTGTGTGAATTGTAGCCTCAGTTTCCTGTTCTTAGCTGACAGGAGGGTCACCCGGTGTGGTCTTCTGCTGCTAGCCCATCTGCCTCAAGGTTGGACGTGTTGTGAATTCAAAGTCACTTAGATCACCTTTCTTCTCCATTCTGATGCTTGCTTTTAACTGCAGCAGATCGTCTTGACCATGTCTACATACCTAAATGCACTGAGTTGCTGCCATGTGATTGCCTGATTAGAAATTTGTGTGAACAAGCAGTTGGACAGTGTGCCCAATGAAGTGGTGGGTGTGTGTATATATATGAATATATGTATAGATATAGAGTGAGAGACATAGATATAGATATAGATATAGATATAGATATAGATACCTGTCTCTCTTTTTCAGTACCTGTCTGTTTGTTTTCAGGACACACAGATGTCAGCCCCTACTCCTTCACCAGATGCTTCAGTTTCAGGTGAGCCTCAGGAGCCTCTTAGTTTGACTCAACTCCGCTTCATGCTCACAGCCCCACCATTGTTAGCCTCAGTTAGCATGCTCAAATACCAACAGAGACTCTCTGTCTGACAGCAGATGTCTTTTTGTCTGTGTCCAGCCCCAATCCTGAGTCCTCAGACAGGATCTTCATCAGCAAGCCTTCCTGCTCCTCCTCCAGCGCCTCCTCCTGCTCCTCAGCAGTGTTCCCCGAGGATAGTTTCTCATAGAAGAACAAGGATCCATCGGTCCAGCAGTGACCCAGTGCTAATAGACCTTTCTGCTAAAGGTGCTCACCCTCTCTGTCTCTTAAAAATCACTTTCCAGGTGCTGTGCTAATGGGCACAAAGGGCAGAGTAACTGAGGTCTGCAAGGAACCTTGTCCCCTTGTTACCATCTTGTTGCCTCCTTGCCCCCCCCCTTTGTTGTCCCCCCTGTTGTCCCCCCTGTTGTCCCCCCTTGCTGCCTTGTCGATCCCCCCTCCCACCAGTTGTCCTCCTTGTTGTCCCCCTTGCTGCCTTGTCGATCCCCCGCCCCCCAGTTGTTTTTCCCTTGTTGCCACCTGGATCTCCCATATTTGTCCCCCTTGTTGCCTCCTTGATCCCCCTTAGTTGTCCCCCTTGTGTTTCCCTTGTTAATGCACTTGGTGTCCTTGTTGTATTCCTTGGTGTTCCTCTTTATGTCCCCTTGTTGCCTCCTTGCTGTTACCTTTGGTTTGCTCCTTGTTGTTTCCCCTTGTTGTCTCCTTATTGTTTGCTTGTTGAACCCTTGTTGTTCCCTTGTTGCCTCCTAAATCCCCCCCCATGTTGTCCCCCATGTTGCTCCCCTACTTGGATCATTGTTGCCTCCTGAATGACCCCTTGTTGTCCCCCTCCTTGCCTCCTGGATCCTCCTTGGTTGACCCCCTTGTTGTTGCCCTTGTTGCCTCCTTTGGTGTTCCCTTTTTGTCCCCTTTTTGCCTCCTGGATCACCCAGTTGTCCCCTTTGTTGTTACCCTTGTTGTTCCCTTTGATGTTCCCTTGTTGTTTCCTTGTTGTTACCTTGTTGTTCCCTTGTTATTCCCTTGTTGCCTCCTTGATCCCCCTTAGTTGTCCCCCTTGTGTTTCCCTTATTGTTGCACTTGGTGTCCTTATTGTATTCCTTGGTGTTCCACTTTATGTCTCCTTGTTGCCTCCTGGATCCCCCTTTGTTGTCCCCCTTATCTTTACCCTTGTTGTCCCCCTTCTTGCCTCTTGGATTCCCTCTAGGTGCCCTCCTTGTTCCCTTGTCACCTTCTAGGTGTTTCTTTCAAAGTCCCCCTTAATGCCTACTTGCTGTCCCTCACGTTTCTTTCTTGCTGCCCCACTTGTTATTCACCTGCTATCACCCTTGTTGCATCCTTGTTGTTCTGCTTGTTGCCTTGTTGGCTCCGTTGTTGTTCCCTTGTTTCCCCCTTGTTGTTCTTCTTTTTGTCTGCTTGTTGCCTTCTAGGTCCCCCCTAATTACCCCCCTTGTTTTGCCCCTTGTTGCCTACTTGTTGCCCCCTTGTTGTCCCTCTCGTTGCATCCTTTTTGCCCCCCTTAGTGCATCCTCGTTGGCTTCTTCTCTGGTCCTTGCCCCCCCCCTTGTCATCCTTTCTTTTTAATTCTTAAAAAAAAAAACAGGGACACTGCTTGGGCTTTCATAAAGACATCCAGGGGGTTGGTAAGCCCTTTATGTTTATTTTTTGGTGTTTTCAAACTTTGGAAATTAAAAAAAACACAAACATATGCTAATCTCCGATCATTCTATGCACAGTTGTGCCAGAAAACATTGATAACTTAAAATACACACTGCTCTCAAAAAGACACCCAGGGGGTAAATCTTTATTCACAGATGGAGCTGAGCTCGTGCTCTGAATGTGTTGATGTTAAATGAACGCTGTCATGTGATTGGCTGTTCAACGTCTCCATGTGAGCAGCAGCTCATGTCCTCTAATGGTACGGCCACACCAAAAGCAAATTTGCATTACATACAAAGTCAATGCAAAGATTTGCCCCGGATGACGTGTTGGACATGTTTGGGGCGTCGGTACGTTTGGGGCGTCAGACGCCTAAACGCTCGAGTTGAAAACATTGAACTTTTGATGTAAATTTGCGTAAAGGCTGTGTCATGGCAGCCAATCAGCTATGACATTCCCCCAAAACGTTATTGATTTGATGACGTTTTGGGGGAAACCGCCCCCTGCTCCAACCCCACTGGAAGATGGAGGAGAAAATAATCTGTGCGGTGTGTCGTTATCCAGAGTTATACGATACGACGTGTGTACTCTACAGAGACCGGGAAAAAAGGAGCAGGCTTGGTTGAAAGTCTCTGAGGAGACAGGTTTTGAATGTAAGTTCTGTAAATATTTGTTTCCAGCTGGATTTGCCTGCACGGGTCATCACTGAGTCCGACTGTGTTTTCCTCAGTGGAGTTTTGTTATAAAAGATAGAAGACCCTGATAGAGAGGAGGAAAGAGCAGGGCAGGGGCAGAGCCAGGGAAAAGATGGAAGTTCTCTGCGGTCCTCTCTTTCCTCGACTCCTTCATTATCCCCAGGGAGACCTCCGGGAACATGGGTCAGGGGTTCAAGGATGAGGTCGCAGGGAACAGCCAGACAGAGCCAGCGGAGGTGGATTACCAGGGTGAGGCAGCAGGCATTGATTGTGATCTCCAAGGCTTTCACACACTCTCTTGTTATGCTTTTGAAACCACAGCTCATTGTTTTTCAGATGCTCTTTTGGGCTTTCCATCTGTAGCTGAGCGGGCTCTCTGCTCTGCTAGCACAGTGACGCGCTTCAGCCCCTCAGCTTGTCAAAATAGTCCAGTGTCCAGACACGCGCGTTACAGGCGTGAGGCACGTTTTAAATTTGCGAGTTTGCGTCTGGTGTGGCCACGGCATAATGCTGTGTCTCAAATCGTGCACTTCTTACACTTCACACTGGCAGTGTTGGAAAAACACAGTGCTCTTTGATTCTCAGCTGGAGCACTCAAAACGGTCAGAAAGGTGAGTGTGGAACAGTGGACACTCCTCACACTTAATGGTCGCCATGTTGGCTTCGTAGAGAAAGGGGCGGGAACATATCAGGCGATGGTTGATGGATGTAGTCAGTGAAAAGCTGAATGGCAGTGAACAGCTGTGACATGTGATGACAGTTTTTGGTGAGTGTGAAGCTGCAGAGTTTGATTTGAAACAACACTATTGTGTTAAATTTAGTGCATTGTTACAGTAAGAGCAGAGTGTTCACAGTGTACACAGCATCAGTCTCCACAGAGGCTTTCTTCTTCTGTGGTCCTGCTCAGAGTCTGTGATTTTATAGGATGGAACTCTAACAGCCCTCCACTTCTCCTCTTCCTCCTCCTCTTCTTCTTCGTTGTTTGAACTGTAGTCCAGAGCAGCAGTGATGCCCCCCTCGCCCCCCTTCAGACCACAGACTCCTCCACACAGACCTCACAGCCCACACTGACCCCACCTGCCCAGGCCCAGGTCACCCTGAGGCGGGCCAACAAAGCAGGCCGGACCCCCTGCCGGCCCCGGCCCTCCTCCATGGTGGACTATCAGAGCTACAGACACACCCAGCAGCTGGTCCAGCAGATCCTGAACCAGCCAGCTGCTCAGGGTCTGACCCTTGAGGTCCAAGAGCTGGTGGAGAGCATCCGGACTGTCCTGCAGTCCGACCAGGAGCACATGGAGGAGGCAGTGCGCTGTGCCAGTTACATAGAACAGGTAGCAGTCACACACACACACACACACACACACACACACACACACACACACTCACACACACACACACACACACACACACACACACACACACACACACACACACACACACACACACACACTCACAAACACACACACTCACAAACACACACACACAGTGTTTCAGAAGCACAAAGACCAGCTCCCCACCCTCCCTGTTGGACAGTTTAACCTAAACTGATTTGTCTGCTGTCCCTCAGGTTTTCACAGACTCACAGGTGAGTTCAGGGCCACCTGACCGCCCCCAGCAGCTGGTGGTGGGTTCCTCTCAGACTTTTCCCCGGCGCCCCAGGAGGACACCTGGTCTCCTGCACCTGCAGAGCTGTGGAGACCTCAGCTCTTTTACCTGTGTCGCTCAGGACTCTGCTGAGCCTGGAGGACACAGGAGGGTGGGGTCCAGGGCAGGGTCCAGGGCAGGGTCAAGAGCGGGATCTCATCCAGATCATCCTGAACGCCCCCACAGTCTGATAGGAGTCTTTAGAGAGACTGTGCTTTAAAAATCCTGTTGGTGAGAGAGAGACAGTGTGTGTGTGAGTGTGAGTGTGTGTGTGTGTGTGTTTGTGTAAATATTTCAGATGTGAAAAAGGAAAGTCAGAGACTTTATAGTGTTTTCTTCTTCTTCTTCTCTTTGTACATTTATTAATTTGTTATTACATTAATGTTATTACAGTAATTAAAAACCAGTACTGATCAAACAAAGTTTGGTCTCCGCAAGTTTAAAAACTTGTTGAGTGTGTGTGTGTGTGTGTGTGTGTGTGTGTGTGTGTGTGTGTGTGTGTGTGTGTGTGTGTGTGTGTGCGTGTGTGTGTGTGTGTGTGTGTGTGTGTGTGTGTGTGTGTGTGTGTGTGTGTGTGTGTGTGTTGCTCTGAGTGTTTTTCTTCGTGTTAAGGTGACTGTCTGATGGTGTGATGTTTTAATAAAGGTCAGGTTGATGAAGTTTGATGATTTGATGATTATTTGTAATAATGGACTCATCAGTTGGGTCCTGGTTCAGGCCCTCGGTCAGATACTGACCCTGAATGTCTGTTCAGCTGACAAAAGGCAGCTCCATGCTCCATAAATTGCATGGTGAACAAAACACTGGAGAAACTCCTTGGGCTTGTTTAGAAGGCAGCCAGACGTTAAACTCTCAGGGCTCTAATTTCGTAGCACAGCGCAGGAGGCGCAAGCCTGGCGCACCCTGCGCAGTGCTAATTTTGTGCGGCGCAATGCTGTGTGCTACCAATTTGACAATTTGGAAGACTGTGTGCGCAGAGATGGGTGTGACGGTGCGCCAAGGGGAGTTGACGGCGCACCAGGGGGAGGTGTCAGCAGATTCATGTTGGCGCAGTGACAATTTCGTGCCAAAAACAGTTCAGAAAATGCGCTGAAAGCTCGCCAGCTCCAGCCTGGTCTATTACTGCCGCAAAGCGGAGTGCACCCTCCGCAGCTGTAATTTGGTGACAGGCGCACATGTGCGCACATGTCAACAAAGCCTCAGAGGCAGGTTTCCAGAGTGTCAGCCACATTTTAATGCAATAAACAATCACAGCAATCACTATTTAATGTAACTGTCTGAACCAGCATATACATTTGTATCTATATTAACTGTCCCGTCACATCTGATGTCAGATTAAAGCCGTTTGTCATATTGGAAAGTTAACCTGACGGCAGCTGGAAGTTTGATGCACATCTTACAATTTAACAATAAACAGCCTCAACATCTGATACTGAGTATATATCTGGTTCTCTCATTTAATCCAGTTCAAAGAAAAGAGGGAGAGAAAAGACGAAGAAAAAAAAGACAAAATAAATGTATGTCACTCAGGATTTACCCGTGATTTCCCATATTTCTCTGTTTTAGTCTTTATTTTTAACGTGATCTAAAAAGATGGAGTACATTATTGTAAGGAGGATGAGGCGGAGACACCAGGAGAGTATACAGTATATCACCAAAGGTTCTGCTATTTGGTGATGACAAACCAGGAGTGCAGGTGGATCAAAAGTATTCTGAATGGATAAGCCAGCTTTTAAACTGTCTCTTCATTTTGTACTCCTATGAATGACAAAGGAACAAAGGAACAAAGGATTAAATCTGTCCCGGGAGCTGGCTCACAAGGTGACGCGCTTCGTGTCCTCCGATGTGCCCCGCTGTTCATTCTCCTGCTGCAGGGACAGCGGCTCTGACCGTCTCTGCTACCGGGTCTTTAAACCACACTGTTTCTGCTGTGCTGGGGATCAGTCAGACCAATCAGACGCGGCCCCAGGGCATTTAAAGGCGAGGAGAGGTGCTCATTTGATTGGTGAAAACAGCGCTCGGCTGTGATAAACCCACTCACAGCTTTTCTCCTCCCTTTCTGCCATTTGTGCGGAGGGAGGCATGGACGCGCAGCTCTGCACTCCTCTGCGTCTCTCTAGGCACTGCAGGAAACTTGCAAAGTGCGCCGGTCACGCCCTGTCCGCACGGCGAAGGCCGGCGCAAGGCAGGTGCGCCTGCTCATGCGCCTGGTCTACGAAATTAGAGCCTTTAGGGTTCATTTTATGTTTGGTGTTTCTCAAATTTGAGAAATTATTGAAAAATTTGGGCTTCCTCCTTGTTTTTGCTAAATTTTGACCAAAAACTAAATATGACAAACTCAGGAAACTCTTACCCCTAATTCACACATAAAGCATGAGCTCAGCGCTGTGCAGCACAGTTTTTGGGTGCTCACCAATTCACACCGGATGCGACTCTGGAGCGCCACGCAGGGCAACGCCCAAAGCATCTGGATACCTGAGATCACAACATTACAGGGGAGTCATATGTTCCTGCAGGAATCCCAGACATGACGACGTACTTGCATGGTAATTAATTAGTATGTTAAACTCACCTGGCCCTCCTAAAGCTTCATCAGTTTCAGTCCGGGCCTTCTCCTTTCTGTTGGTGTCCTTAAAGAAAGAATGTGTTGTGTCATATGTAGTTATGAAGTTTTTCACCTCCAAGATGAACTTTCCTTGTCCCAAACGTCAGATTTCCTCTGTAAAGAGAGATGTAGTTTTGATAAATTAAGATGAGATTTACCACCAGGAGCCAGAACATGATGCTTTATTTTGAAATGACTGGATACTATGATCCTTTTCATGTCTGATTTCCTGTTTGGCACGATCTGCTCTGCAGATATTGAGGCATTTCTGCAGCGCACTCTGGCAAAAATAGACTCCCAGCGAAACAGCCCACAGCCATTGGAGAGCACGGCGCTTGCGGACCGCAGCCTGTGCTGTGTAAATGCAATGACTGACTAGAGTGGTTTCTAAATATGCATGGTGCGTGGCGTGGTGCGTGGCGTGGTGCGTTGCGCGGTGTGCAGTGCAGCGCTCACGCTTTATGTGTGAATTGGGGGTCAGGGGTTAGGGCGTATACAAAACACCCATGAGATAAATTAGCTCTCAGCGTTCACTTTTTGATGTTTTTTCAACTTGAAATTTTGGGGAAAAAAATAATGTACAAAATTAAAAAAAAAAAAAAGCTTGAAAAGTGATATGTATATATAAAGTGAGGGCTCCAGAAAAACTGCTCCCCCTGGTGGCTGGCACAGTATGGGTCAAAAGTCATTCAAAAAAGTAATGTACCCCAAAGAAATGTTTCTCACATTAGATCATCGTGGTAATTTGACGATATCATTTGGCTGCCTTGTGTTCCAGTTCTCTTTTTTCTAGAAAGTTTCTTTTTTATTAGTTATTAGAGGTTAAAGAGGCTTATGTCACGTTTAATGATGATTGACAGGGGGTGTCTGGTAATTTTTTTAGGGATTGTAAAATATGTTGGAAAGAAGAGATTAGACTCTAATATTTTGTCACCTGGCTTCATTTAGATTTACTTATAGCCTCTTCTGCGCAGACTGGCTGCACAACAGCTGCCAATGGCGGCGCCTGTGACGAGGATATTTTGAATTCAAAACCATACGCTGGTAGATGACGAAGCCACACTGTCCCCTCTGTATACAGTCTATGGGACATTCTCAGAGCTTTTAAAAAACCCAGAGAGTAGATAAGGTCTCAGGGTTCTTTAATTTTTCTGTGTGTTTTTCAAACTTTAGTCAATGATGAGGACCTCAATGTGCAGGTATTCAAACAGAAACAGGCTCATTCTTCAGTAAAGCAGGCCAGCCCTGTGTGGTGTGTCTTTAGCCTTTATTATTGTAAACACAGTAACAAACATGTTTCTCTGCTACAGGAGGTTCACTCCAACAGAAGGTCACAGAAAAAGCTGGCAAACAAACGTCACTGCAGCAGCTGCTCTACAAAAACATGTATCTGTCCTTAGACGCAGAAAGAGTTGATGTTACATTCAGAATGAGTTCAGCTAATGACAGCTAACGGCTAACAGCTAACACGCTGTGGGTTAGCCTCCCTGACAGAAACACACCTTCAATGATCTGTGCTGTTATATACACGACAGTTATACAAAGTATCCTACATTCACCTGTGAGCAGGTTCTCTACAGGCTGAACACACACACACTCACACACACTCTTAACATGATTATACTTCACATACTCTATATGTCATAAATATATTTATATATGTGTGTTTGTTAGGTTATATAACCTGTTACATCCTAAGCACACGCACACACGCGCACACACGCGCACACACACACACACACACACACACACACACACACACTCAGCAGTATAATCTGGTTGTGTAGAAGTCTAAAATGGCAGATGTTGCCCCCTTCTGACAGTTTGAACATTGCAAAAGGACAGAGCATGCTCAGTAGGCTGAGGACAGAGTCAGACGGCAAACAGAATATAAGACACCTGAAAGCTTTGAACTGAAAATAATTATATTAATGATAATAATAATAATAAAAATAAAACTAAAGAAGAAGGAATCATCAGCTTAACAGTGAAACATTTAAACTTCAGAGGACTTTGTGTTTGAACCCTCTGAAATGGCAGAGACAGAGAATATTTCATCTGTTTATATGAGACAAAAACGTTGTGTTATATATTATAATTGTATGATCTGTTACTAACATCCAACAAACCTGGACATGTCTGTCATAGAGAACATGGCAGGGTCAGTGTTCATACATGTTATATAGAACATGTATTTGAGTACATGTTTATGCATGTAATAAAAGGTGTGTACCACGTGTTATTGACATGTCAATGACAGTGTTTATACATATTAATAATGATGCTTATGATCTGTTTTAATCATGTAGCGGTCAGTTTATACTATTTTCAAACCCGAATCTCCAGAGAATGGTAAGATTTAAATGAAAGAACAGCAGGACTGTAAACCATGTGACTGTAATAACAGATATGACTGTAACTGTTTCATTCAGAGATGTGATGCAGGTGAACCAAACAAACGGCTTCATGAGAGGGAATAATGCTTGTGCTAAGAGGATTTGGAAAAGAAGAAGTGAAGGACAGAGTACAGACATGTTGTCTTATTACATCCATTTAGATTTTCAGCATTGGTCACTCTCATTATAGACTTTAGAGAGGTGTTTCTCATCAGCATGAAACAACACCAAAGCATTTTGGTAAGAAATGAAATGATTCTTCTAGTGTTTGACTTTTTGGTCTGCAGTAAAGCTCATATAGAATAAAACCTTCATCTGTATCAAACCTGAGCCTGTTCACAGCTCAGCTTCTCAACATCAACAGGTCAGTGTGAATACAGTGTTCTGTTTAAAGGGCTTTCACCTGTTACTGCTTAGTGGGCCGTCGCTGTGAGCAGTCGCCACAAACTGTGATACAACATGCTGTTAGATTGATGTGTGCTGTCACATTTTGTTGGTCTTAAGTGTTTCAAACCATGGTGTTAGTCTGAAGTGTTTCATAATATGGTGTTAGCTTGATGTGTGTTATAACATGGGGTCAGTCCGATGTGTTTCAACATGGTGTTAGCTTGATGTGTGTTATAACATGGTGTTAGCTTGATGTGTGTTATAACATGTTGTTTGTCTGATGTGTGTTACAACACGGTGTTAGCTTGATGTGTGTTATAACATGGTGTTAGTCTGATGTGTGTTATAACATGTTGTTTGTCTGATGTGTGTTACAACACGGTGTTAGCTTGATGTGCGTTATGTTGTTTGTCTGATGTGTGTTACAACACGGTGTTAGCTTGATGTGTGTTATAACATGTTTGTCTGATGTGTGTTACAACACGGTGTTAGCTTGATGTGTGTTATAACATGTTGTTTGTCTGATGTGTGTTATAACATGGTGTAGGCTTGATGCGTGTTATGACAAATTGTTAGTCTGGTGTTTTTAATGACATGGTGTTAGTCTGGTGTGTGTTATAACATGGTGTTAGTCAGGTGTGTTCTATCATGGTGTAAGATTGATGTGTGTTATAACATGGTGTTAGTCTGGTGTGTGTTATAACATTTTGCTAGTCTGACAGGTGTTTGAACATGGTGTTAGATAGATGGGTGGATGTTAGAAAAGGTGTAATGCATCAGCGCATGAGGTGAAGTATATAGTGTGTCCTACATGCACCAGGTAGTATGTTTTCCCCATAGACTGTAAAAAAAATGGACGTCCTCTTGCTCGGCTCGAAGTGAGGTCTTCACAAAAACTGCTCCCCCTGGTGGCTGGCTGCAGTATAGGTTTCAAAACATGGCTTTCCAGCCATTCCAGATGGGCTGTGGTCAAACTTCAAAAATTAATACATCTCGTAGAAATGTTTCTCACGTCGGATTGTTGTGGTGATTTGAAGATATCATTTGGCTGTCTTGTATTCAAGTTGTCTTTTTTTCTGAAAAGTTTTGTTTTCATTAGTTACACGAGGTTAAAAACAAGGTTTCATGTAACCTTTAAGGATGTTTGACAGATGCCATTCTGGTGTATTTCTTCGGGGATTGTAAAATATGTCAGATTCTCCCAGAATCCCTCATCGTTTCTACTGCGCAGAATCTGGCTGCAAACTGCTACAATGGTAGCGCCTGTGACAGGGCTATTTTGGCTTCAAAACCATCCAATGGTAAATGGCAGAGCCTTGCTGTCCACTCTATATACAGTCTATGGTTTTCACCTGTTTGGCCAGATGTCTTCACAGTTGGATTAGTATGTTTTATTATGTTAATGTGTGTTTGCTGTACTCTGCTGTTGTATGACATTAGTGTATTGTGTGTATTTAATGTGTTATTACACACCTTTTTTATCTGATTACTGTGTGTATACCACAGGAAACAGCCCTGTGAGACTAATATTTTCTCTCACATATGATGTAAAAAGACCTCTTTCAGCCAGAACTGAGTCATTCAGCAGACCATGGATGTGAGGAGCTGAGGTCAGGGTTCAGAGGACCCAGGTGTTGGGTTATCGGACTGTCTCAGTAAGGTCGTTCATACTGCAGCTTCCTTCAGTACCATGAGATGATCACAGAATGAGAGAATACAGAGCATGAAACAGGCAGAGGGTGGAGTGAGATAGCAGCGTGGCAGGAAGTAGTCAGCTCTAAAGGTCAGGACTCCATGTGCAGCTCGCCTTTCAGTCCTCACTCAGGGCTCAGGGCCCAGCTCATCAAAATAAGGTTCCTGACTGTGCTTGCTTCCTGAACAAGGACAGAAACTGATTAAATCTGGACTCTGGAGACTCTCCAGAGGCTAAATCATGCTGAGATACAGGGAACACAGCACAGAGCAGAAAAACATCAGCTACAGTTTGAGCTTCTTGTTCTCCAGTCAGTGTTTGAAGATTTGAGTGTGTGTGATGAAGAGCAGGCTGAAGAAACAACCTATCACAGCTCACTGTATTGACCAGCAGGGGGAGAGGGAGGGACCAGCTGACCACGAGGGGTTAGAGAGAGTGTGTGTGAGTGTCAGTGTGTGTGTGTGTGTGTGTGTGTGTGTGTGTGTAATATCTGTCAGTATAACTGTGTGTGTTGTAGGGGTGTCAGGCCTCTGACAGGTTAAATGTAAACAGGCTGCTCCTGAGCTGTTAGCAGGCGGTACATGGCTGCAGGCATCGTCTTCATGTGGATCTGAGACACAGAGAGACCAGGGTCAGAGAAAAACACACAACAAATCAGGATGGGTGGATGCAGGGATAAATAGGTGTGGTTCAGTTAGTATGTTCGCATAGATCTGTCTCTGTATTGTACATGCTAAATCATCTCCAGTGTAACGCTGAGTTATGTCTCTGTATGAAACATGCTGAGTCATCTCCAGTGTAAACATGCCGAGTCATGTCTCTGTATTAAACATGCTGAGTCATCTCAAGTGTAACGCTGAGTTATGTCTGAATTGAACATGCCGAGTCATCTCCAGTGTAAACATGCTGAGTCATCTCCAGTGTAACGCTGAGTTATGTCTCTGAATTAAACATGCTGAGTCATCTCCACTGAAACACTTAGTCATGTCTCTATGAAACATGCTGAGTCATCGCCAGCATATTGCTGAGTCATGCTCTTGTAAAGGTGTGCTCTGTGTTCTTCTTTAATTCTTACCTCTCCCACAGCATTGGACAGGATGTGGACAATCTTTTCATGGGGCGTGGCCACTATGCTCTGGCTGTTGATCTCGATGATGCGATGACCCACCCTGACCCCGCCACGCTCAGCGATGCCACCCCGCATCAGGCTACATATCTGTGAATGAATATGAAGTTACAACACACCATGTCTGAATGTGTAACCTTAGAAATACAGACAATCAAAGAAGTACCCACGATGCCGTTCTGCACGCTGAAGCCCAGCTGGTAGCGGAGATCAGGACGTCTGATGAGCACAGTGGTCACTGGGGGACATCTGACAATGTTCAGTTTGATACAGGCCTGGTTCTTCAGACCCTGCAGAGAGGAAAACCAGCCACAGTCAGACTGACTTTGATGCCCCACACTGCTCTCTGTCATAAGCGTACCCCCTGCCCCTGATGCCATCATGAGATGCCCATGTCCTGGTTGATGAATGTGATCTATGCATGGATTTGGTTTTGGATGGTGTCCACTGGGAATCAAGCCTCACCTTAATGATGCTCTGGCAGGTGGACAGAGGAAGTCCCACCAGACTGGTCCCATTGATTGACATGATCTGGTCTCCAATGTTTAGTCTGCCTGACCGCTCCGCTGGACCAGCATGCATCATGTTGGCGATGATGACTGTGGGCAGGATGGAGCCCCATCCACTCTCCACAATGACCACGCCCAGAATCTCACCTTTACCTTTTTCTATGAGCACCTGAGTGACAGCAGAGTGACCAGTCAGAGGTCAAGAAACACAACTGTCCAATCAGTCTGCTTGGACTGGCCAAAACCCAGGCTATCTAAAGCTCGCACATATCAGAAGGTTGTTGGCACTTTAAGAGACTTGCAGAGACTTGGCTCACACTTTGAGATGATGGTGCTGATTCTACAGCAGAGGTTCAAACAGTGGCCCCCTGTTGGGCAGTATCTACCACTATAGCCTCGTTTCCACCAGGTATTCCAGTTTGGAGCGGTACAGTTTGGTACAGGTTGGATCAGTAAAGCCTGATTCTGTTTGTGTTTCCGCAGCCAACCTTAGCCTTCTTGGTAGGTGGCGTGTAAGCTGGATGATGATAGCTGCGTCAGCAATGTCATAGCGTAATGCCACAGCAGAGCGACTCAGTGTACCTGCTAATGAATCCAATGAAGAAGAAAAACTTGACACACTCCAACAGAAGGGCACCAAAAAGTGAGACGGTACGAGTTGGTAGTTTTTGGACCTGTCCTGGCTTAAGTCAAAGAAAATGCCACAAAATGAGTGCTGTTCTGACATGAACCAAACTGAACCATTTGGTGGAAACAAGGCTTTCTGATTGGTTTGAAGGCATGCTGCAGAGCAGGAACACATCAGAAGCACCTGTCAGAGTCTGTCTTGGGAAAAACAGCTTGTCAGGATTCAGTCAGGGATGTAAACTCACATCTTTGCAGTTCTCCGACTTGGAGAAGTGGATGAGGTCATCGTTGTACATGTCCTGTGTGTTCAGCAGGTCACTGTACTCCTTTTGGCTCAGGTCCTCAGGGTTTATCCCGTTAGCTCGGAGGAACTCCTGATAGGCTACACTGAAGGCCTGCCCGATGGACTGAGCAATTAGCTGGGCCTGAGGGAACAGGAGAACCCATACATTGGTTGCAACCATCAGTTAGGTCACGGAGCATCTAGACTATGCCCTCAGAAATAAAACTCAACCATTGGCATTTGACTATGACAAATTCTTTTAGAGGAAAAGGAAAAGAAAGAAGTCTGATACATGATAACAATAAGGTTTGATATTTCAGCCTCCTGTCATGATGGTGACCAGTCAAGTGTTTCATGCATTTTTTTTACGTTAGAAATAAGAGCATTCATGCATTCATGCATCACTTTATGATGTCAGTGTTAGACTCACGTCTTCAGACTCAAACACATGACAGATCATCTTGTACTGCCGCTTGCTCTCCTGACCCGGCACTGAGGCCTCCAGGTTCTCCTGGGAGTCTGGGCGGGGCATCCTGCGGCGGGCCATCAGAACCACCACGTTACCAATGTCAGCGATGTAAGAAATAGTCCTCAGAGGATGGTCCATCATGGTCTCCTTATTTACATAGAACCACATCAAACCAGATCAGACCACATCAAACCAGATCAGACCACATCAGATCACATCAAACCAGATCAGACCACATCAGACCACATCAAACCAGATCACACCACATCAGATCACATCAAACCAGATCAGACCACATCAGACCACATCAGACCAGATCAAACAAGATCAGAACCGATTATATTGAGCTAAGCTCGGATACCAAACACACTGATACAAGATGTTGGAGGTGATACTGTGTATTGTTTTGTGTGTGTGTGTGTGTGTGTGTGTGTGTGTGTGTGTGTGTGTGTGTGTGTGTGTGTGTGTGTGTGTGTGTGTGTATGTGTGTGTGTGTGTGTGTGTGTGTGTGTGTGTGTGTGTGTGTGTGTGTTACCTGTGAGTCTGCGTTCAGCACTTTGATTCTCTGTGTGGAGATGAACAGATCCACTTCTGCCATTGGCTGAGGCTCACCTTCAAAAGTCTATGAATGCACACGCACGCACACACACACACACACACACACACACACACACACACACACACACACACACACACACACACACACACACACACGCACACACACATGCACACAACAGATGACAGTTTTATAGATCAAATGCACTGAGTTCAGCCTCAAACCTGGTGAGCGTCACATGGATTGATGAACTTAACCAGGCTGCTGCACTGAGTCAGACACAGACCCAGTAGACGGCACTGCCTTGGATCAGGGCTACAGTCCAGACCCCAGAAGTTGCTAGTCTGTCAGCCTTAACCCTTTGCTTCAGGTCAGCCCCCACTCTCTGCTCTTCACAAGTTTTGTTCCTTCACATCAATGCTAAAGCTCTGTCCGTTCTGCAGAAACACATCAATCTACAAACAATCATCTCCTCCAGATGACGTTTTTAAATGAATGGATTTATCAGCTTGAGTTCAACAAACATTACAGGACAGGAGGACGGATAAAAGTTGGGCAAAGGAGCAGAAAAGATAAGTCGTGCATTAAAACTAATAGTTTACACACACACACACAGAACTAAAGAAGGGTTAAAAATGTACACATGTACTTCACCTTCTTCTTGTTCTGGGCCACCTTCTGAGCCGTCTGCAGGAATGACAGACAGAGAAAGGAACTGAGCACATGATTAACATCACACATGTCAACACACAAACAGGATCATAAAGGTTGGTCACACTATTGAAAAAAAAAAACCTGTGTGACACAAAGTTCCTGAATGTGATCTAAGACTGTATATTTCATTTAACATGTTGTAAAAAACATCCTGCAAAGGTAGAGTCATAACTACAGTTAACCACAACTACAGTTAACCACAACTACAGTTAACCATAACCACAAGTAACTAAAACTACAGTTAACCACAACTACACTTAACCCTGACCACAGGTTACTTTTACTACAGTTAACAACAACTATAATTGCCCTAACCACAGATAACTATTACTACAGTTAACCACAACAACACTTAAAATTACCTTAGGTTACTTTTACTGCAGTTAACAACCACTACAGTTAACCCTGACCACAGGTTAGTTTTACTACCGTTAACAACAACTAAAGTTAACCCTTACCACAGGTAACTATTACTACAGTTAACCACAACTACAGTTTAACATAACCACAGTTAAATACAACTACCATTAACCTAACCACAGGTAACTATTACTACAGTTAACCATAACCACAGATAACTCTTACTACAGTTAACCACAACCACCATTAACCTTTACTAAAGTTAACCACAGTTACAGTTTATGTAGCCCTTTGTAAACCATTTCTAAAGCAACCATTACTACACCTTACTATTACAAGAGTTTAATATAACCACAATTATCTGTTACTACAGTTTATGATAATTTTACTTTTAGTACAATTCACCATGACAACAGTTTACCTGATCCTTAGTTAATCATTTACACAGCTTATCACAACCACAGTTAAATATATCATTAGTCAACCATTAGAACAGTTAATCATACAGTTTATATTAAATACAGTTGATAATATCTACAGTCAATCATGTCTATTTTAATCACAGAGTTACCATGGTTAACCATAAATTCAGTATCCATTACAACAGATAATAATAACACCAGTTGACCATAACTACAGTTGATCATACAGTTTATAGTTACTACAGTTAAACCTACTGATAATCATACAGTTAATCACACAGCTTAACATAATTATGGTCTATAATGACTTCAGTTCATGGTAATCGCAGTCAATCATTTAAATAAAAATTCTGCAACATACCAATCATTGGTGAAAAAAACCTTAGTGGCGCCATGAGGAGGTGTTTGAAGCTGAGAGTGCAACAGAATTATCCAACAGCTCATCACTTTAAGGTCTGTCTGATTAAAAAGAAGAATCAAACCTTTATCTTGCTGACAGCTTCCTGTGCCTGCATCATGCGGATGTTCTTGGACGGTGTTTTGTCTGACAGCAGCTGAGTTGAGCCAAGGTAGTTGGCAGCAAAGATGATACCATCAATGAGGTCCTCAGGGTCACATGGTCCAGGAACTAGGAGGACAAGAAAACCGTGACGTAAATACAAACTGACCTGTGTGTGTGTGTGTGTGTGTGTGTGTGTGTGTGTGTGTGTGTGTGTGTCTGTGTGTGTGTGTGTGTGTGTGTGTGTGTGTGTGTGTGTTTGCTCTATAATTTCTCAGTTTGTCAAAGTGGAGAATCCACAGACATTCGTATTTTGTCCATTCATGTTTTACACACAGTACATTACCCCTCCCATTTACTTCGAAAGCTTCATGGTTTTACTCCTCCTGACCACAAGAGGGCATGCTCACCTTCCACATATGTGGGGAATGATGCCAGACTTCTCCTGGACTGAAAAAAGATAAAAAACAGTTTCCAATTATGTCCTTAAGTCATTGTCTTTCATCTCAAATCAGTGTCTAATTAAAAACAGAAAAAGGAAACAAAAACTGGATTCAAATCTGCTTTCGAGAGTAAAACCTATTTCCATCAAAAATCAGCTAGTTTTCAAAAGGAGCTGTTTTCATTGAAAATTAAAGTTAAACTTGCTGTGAATGATACTTTCTGCTTTACTTTGTACTATGTGTTTAATTTTCTTTATATCTTAGTCCCAGCATCTGTTTTCTTAAACTCTGACCTCTTTGCTGGAGGGGGAGGAGTCAAAGGTGTGGTCCTGCAGGAGGTGGAGGCTGGACGACTCTGCACCTGGAGGGGATGGAGAGCCTGAGCGAGGGGACTGTAAAAGAAGAAGCAAACGCTCAGTGAGTCCTCCAATCAGAGCCCGGGAACTCCTCCAGCATGTTCCAACATGAATATCACAGACAGAGAGTTAAGACCAGTCACAGACTTCAGAGGGATGTCCCAGCTTTGAGAGGTTTATGGTCTGCAGGGTTGCGTTTCAAATGGACCCTGAAAGGTAATGGGGATGCAGTGATTTGAGGTTTTGGTGGTATGATTATAGTCTGAGAAATAATTACCATCACCATTAACACGATTACTATGAGCTCATTCATCTCAACACATTCCAATGCTTCATTCCCACAACAAGGGGATCTGTGTTCTGGTGTGTTCTGGTGCCTTCATACTGAGAGAATAAATCATTTTAAATACAGGGTGTCAGGTTTTTCCAGGTTCAATATCATACTTCATATTCTTGAAGACCGAAAGTGTCATCGTCATCAGACTGATGATGTTTAGGAAAACCATCATCTGTTCTCTGATTCTGCAGGACTATGAATGATCCAGATCCAAACAGCAGAATCTACTGCAGCTGGAAACACTTTGTGAGTAACCACAACTGGGCTGTGTCCCAAAGCCCAGGTACCTTGCCTTGCCTTGGTCTGATGTGGGCGTGGGCAGACATCCACATCATCAGTCGCTGCCCAAGAGCTGTTCCAATGTTCATGTCCTCTGGAGGCATATGTCCTCCGTTTGGTTAGCATGTGGCTAGTTGACCAAGGATACACAGGTGTATCCTTGGCTGCCTTACCATGGCTATAAATACCCAACATGCAATGCGCAAATCTACGAAAAAGGAAAAAAATGGAAGGAAAAGATGCACCAGAGAGAGACGCTCCAGTGGAGGCGTGCTGTAAATTCCAATTCAAATGTAAGCAACAAAATACACCTCTGAAAATAACAACTTATTGGGAGTGTCAATGATGTGGCAATAAAAAAGCAAAAAACGTACAAAAGTGGCAAGCCATGACAATATTAGTACCTGCTTGAGCATACGGTCTACTCCCACGTTTGTATAAACTTTCCAAGCACTGTCCACAGTGCAACACATGTTATGTAAGACAATGTAACTCCAATTACATAAACATTTGTGACAGGAATCTGATGGTAAAAAATATGCAACTGTAGGCTGTTCTGTTTGCATCTCCTTTTGAGCAGAGGCAGGACACTTGTCTTGGATTGGAAGTGGCTTTGGAGGCACTGCCTTCCAAGGCAAGGCAAGGCAAGGTACATGGGCTTTGGGAAACAGCCATATTCTGCTTCCCAGTAAAAAAAAGTATTACAGTGGTTATGAAGCAAAACTGAAAGAGAAGGAAGCGCAGATAATCCAGTCCATCAAAGAGAAGAGGATCCATCAGGACAGCTTCACTGCTTTTTCCCTTTCCCATACACTTGTGCTTTGATCACATGAAGCAGTCAAACCTTAGAGCCCAAACCCAGCTGCACTGAGGCGTGTTGAGACAAACAGATTAAAGTTTTAAAACACTTTACGGTTACAGGGGAGAGGCGCTCTCCTCTTTATCAGCTCTGGCATCTCAAGTAAGCACATGGGAGGTCTGGGAGCTTTCAGGTATGCCATCCTTTAACTCTTTTTGAGACATTTGGTTCTTAGGACAAAAGCAGCAGATTTCTGATCCATCAGAACTTTATTTGGTTCTTCTGGCTTCATCAGAAACACAACTACAGGCATTGTGCCCCACTGAACGTCAGACGTCTGATGGATGTGCTGATCAAGTCTACAACGCATCTGCTGGTCCAAGACCAAACCTGGACGTCAGCACAACATTCAAATCAAGTCTACTATTTGGACGTCTTACCATGACCCCACCTGGATGTCAGTATACAGTTCAACATCTGAACATCTGCTTTTTGGACGGGGTATATGAGTGAGCCCACTGAGGACAGAGACATTCAAAGGATGTCCTTCCATCACCATTTTTGGACGTCCAGCGTTAAATATTAGTGTTGAATCAAAGTAATATTTTGTTTGTTTGTTTGTTTGTTTCTACTTCCTGTTCTCAAATCTGAAATGGTGGTGTGTTTTCCTGTGGAGGTCAATATTCCTGTAGCTACAATTGGCTCAGCAGCAGCTTTGAAATAGAAAAGTGTAACGCCTTTTACTGTTCTGTTACTGACATAGACTGTATATAGAGTGGACAGTGTGGCTCTGCCATTTACCATTGTACGGATTTGAAGCCAAAATACCCCCATCACAGGCACAGCTATTGGCAGCAATTGCAGCCAGTGTCTGCACAGTAGAGACTGTGATGGATTCTGGGAGAATCAGAGTGGAGCTGGTGACAAAAATAGCAAAGTTTCTTTTTACCTATACTGCAGCCAGCCACCAGGGGGAGCAGTTTTTGCGGAGACCTCACTTCGAGCTGAACAAGATGAGGTCCATTTTTTTGTACAGTCTATGGTTACCAACAGTGAAATGTGGTGTGTTGCTATTTATCTGACCTGACTTGCTCTGCCAGACACAAGAGGAGCTGCAAATAAAATGTGGGGAAAAGCGTCAGACACTCAAGTAATGATGAGAACAATCATGTTGATACGTCTTTAACAAAGAGCTGATGCTAGAGTCAACTTTTCATCAACAAATATCACACAGCTACCTGTGTGTGTCTGTGTGACCTGCAGTCAGAGAGGATCTCCTGCAGCATCTTTGGACCAAACCTTCTCCAGAGAGAGGGGTGGATGCTTTTCCAGGTTTGAATGTAAGGGACAAGTAGGCGACTTGTTTTGATTTGAAAAAATATCAGAGATGACAGGACCAGACTTAAATAAATAAGGGGTTAATCAGGAGAAATTACAAGTCGGATGTGGAGCCAGAGACAGGGTTATAAAGCAGGAGAATCCCTCCTGAATCAGGAGAGTTGGCAGGTCTATCTGACCTGGATCACTCAGCCAGACACAGGACAAGAGCTGCAGAGTTTTCAGGATGGGAGTCAGCCTACCGGCTCTACATTAACGTCATTTTCAGGATGGAAGTAAACAGAGACCACTTCAACGTCAGAGATGGAAAAGACAAGAACAGACATGTGAACATAATGTCCCAGAGCAAATCCTGCTCAAAAACTGAATTCTTTAGCAAAACTAAAGGTTTTTCAAAAAAGTAACATAATATTTACTTTCCCTGGTAACTAATTACATTTATGAAGGAGTATCTCAGTTACTAATTTAACCACTTTGTGGAGAAAGTGGTTGCCTGGAAGAACAGTCTGCACCTTCAGGTGACCACAACATCAAAAAATGAGGTGAAAGGGACGTCCTTTGAACGTCTCTTTTCACACTGTGGGTTAGTTCACCTGCACAGGTGTAAAGACAGAAATTACTCTGTGTTAGTATCCCACTCTAATGTAACACATGTTACACATGTGCAGTGGTTTGTTGGCGTTGAGTTTTGCAGGATCTTTGCGGTTACTCAGGAGAACTTTCTGAATGTTGTAATAGCAGAACCCATACATTTGCACTTATGTTCACTTTTGATTAATACAGTAATCTTTGGATACCCAGTTCATTCATTAGATTACGTTTTTTTCTTGCTGTGCCTTGTAATAGACAAACAAATCATCCGAGAGCTCCGATTCTGTAAATGAGTGAATTCCTAAATAATAAAAAGTATTCATGTCAAACTCACACACCGCTCTACACCATCACAGCTTGAAAATGAAACACACCTCTGTTTCTGTCCCTGCTCCTCGCTGCGCCTCCTGTGCGCTCTCTTCCTCCTCCAGCTTCTCTAACTGATACATCCAGAAATTCTCCATCCTTTAGTGGAATAAACTCAGGTGTCCACAGAGTCCACAGAGTCTACAGAAGCAGCAGGTCCACTGACCCTCAGAGACACAGCCTGTGTTTATATGCAGCCCTGACACAGCTCAGGTAACATCAGGTATCCTCAGGTATCACATCCACCCTCAGGAAACAGGACAGGCTGCTCCATCACTCCATCACTCGGTCACTATTCATGTGTTCATTCACTTTGTTTGTGAACACATTATTGCTGACTGTAAGTCTCTGTTCTTTGTAAGGACATAGACGTCTGGATGTGAACACCTGAATGTTGAACTTGTGTGTAGATGTTACCATGTGTCAACTTTCACTAAACAGCATCAAACAGTTCTCAGAGAGTGAGCACGTTAAAATGACCTCATTAACACATTATGTTTCTGTGTGTGAACACATGAATGCTCACTGATTATGATGAGAGTTAACTGTTCTTCTTCAGCTTGGCTTTGGTTGTGTCTGTGGAACTGATCTCAGTTTGTTCATGTGAACTATGAACCCTCAGTGGGTAAGTTATGGAGTTCCTGGTGTAAAGATTCTTTGATACAAACAGCTGTTGATGTTTTTAAAGCTGCACGGAGGAAACAGACCATCATGATGGAAAGACTAACAGCTCCTGTCTCCTGTTATCTGACACTCACTAAATTATTGAACCTGTGACACCCTCTACCTGTCTGCCTGACTCACGACCATCAATAAATCATCAGGAGGAGAGGAGAGGAGAGGAGAGGAGAGGAGAGGAGAGGAGAGGAGAGGAGAGGAGAGGAGAGGAGGTGCAGAGGGGCACATATCACACTGAGAAGAGCAGCTGATCAACAGCTACAGACTGTCAGCTTCATCACCATCATCATCTTCATCACTGCTACTGACATCATCAGCTTCATCACTATCATCGTAATCATCGTCTTAAGCTGCGTTTCCACCAAGCAGTTCCGGTCGGTTCAGTACGGTTTGGGACGATTTGGGACAGTTAAGTCTGATCCTGTTCGCGTTTCCACAGCAAACTGTGCCCTCTCGTGGTGGGCAAGCCGGATGCTGGAAGGCGCAGCTGGTAAACAATAGCACGACGCAGTAGCAGCTTACCCCGCTATTAAATCCAACAAAGAAGAAAACGCGACACAGTAAACAAAGAGCACGGATGGAAGACATGCAGCATTTCCTCCTCTCTGTGACTTTCATGTAACTCTCTGTTACAAAGTGCAATCGAGCTTCGTTTCAGAGAAGTCTGTGAGCCACCAGGAGAAACGCAGCAGCTGTCGGAGTAAGTGACGATTCTTTTGACCAATCAACGGTCTGCAGTGTGTTGCTCCACCTTCCGAGAGCGGATTGGTTCAGTCTGGCACCCATACGAAAGGGTCCCAAAAAAGTGGGACGGCTCGTCTCACTTTTTAGGGATCCGTCCCGGGATGAGTCAGTGGAAACGCCGCTAAAAGCGCACCGAACCGAGACGAACCGACCCGGACTGATTGGTGGAAACGCGGCTTTAGTCACCAGTGTCACTGACATTTTAAGCATTATCACCACCATCATAATAATCATCTTCACTGTCACTGACATCATCAGCTTCATCACCATATTCACCATCATCATCCTCATCACTTTTATTATCATCTTCATCACTGTCACTGACATCAGCAGTAGCAGCATTATAACCATCAGTGTCACGGGCATTTTCACCATTATCACCATCTCTACAATCATCATCATTATCAACATCATTATCATCATCACTATCAACATCATCTTTATCATCATCACCATTATCACCATCTCCACCATCATCATCATTATCAACATCATCATCATCATCACTATTTACATCATCTTTATCATCATCACCATTATCATCATCACCATTATCACCATCTCTACCATCATCACCATTGTCAACATTGTCAACATCATTATCATCATCACTATCAACATCATCTTTATCATCATCACCATTATCACCATCTCAGTCATCATCCTTATTATAGACCACAATCATCATCACCATTATCAACATCATCTTTATCATCATCATCATTATCACCATCTCCACCATCATCATCATTATCAACATCATCATCATCATCACTATATACATCATCTTTATCATCCTCGCCATTATCATCATCACCATTATCACCATCTCTACCATCTCTACCATCGTCAACATCATTATCATCATCACTATCAACATCATCTTTATCATCATCACCATTATCACCATCTCAATCATCATCCTTATTATAGACCACTATCATCATCACCATTATCAACATCATCTTTATCATCATCATCATTATCACCATATTAACCATTATCATCATTATCAACATCACCATCATCATCACTATTTACATCATCTTTATCATCATCACCATTATCACCATCTCTATCATCATCATCACTATTTACATCATCTTTATCATCACCATTATCACCATCTCCACCATCATTATCATCACCATTACCACCATCTCCACCATCATTATCATTATCATCATCACCATCATCATCACTATCAATATCATCTTTATCATCATAATCATCACCATCACCATCATCATCATTATCAACATCACTATCATCATCACTATCAATATCATCTTTATCATCATCATCATCATCACCCTAATCATCTTTGTTATCATCACCATCATCTTCATCGTCATCATTATAACTGTTTCCAACATTATCAGCATCACTGTCACTGGAATTATCAGCATCACAGCTCATGACATTACTTTTTTTTTACCTTCACCATCACTTTTACTGACATCCTCTTCCTCACTGTTAAAGTTTGATAACTATCAGTCTTTGAAGTTTCACACCTGTCTCATTCGCTAGCTAGGAAGAACAGGGTGTAACCACCTGGATTAATTAATGGATTCAAAGATTTTTGTTTGATAGGTTGTTTGGTTGGTTGGTTGATTGGTTGGCTGATGGAATGAGTGATGAAGTGGCGGATAGATTGATGGAGTGACAGATTGATAAAGTGATCGACAGATTAATATAGTGACATGTAGATAGATAAAGTGGTGGATAGACTGATGGATTGATTGATAAAGTGATGAAATGAATGATGGAGTGATTGTTTAATTGATGAATTGATGAATTGATTGTCTGATTGATGAAGTGACACATGTATTGATTGATGCTGTATTGACTGTTCTAGTTCCATGCTGGGTCGTGGTTTTTGTGGGTGGTGTTATTGAACCCATGGGTCCTCACACTGACAGAGCTTTAATGTCACCTTGATTACCAGAACTGCTGTACTCACACTGCCCCCTGCTGTTTGCTGTAGGTCACACTCTGCAGTGGGGCTCAGGTCCTGTCTCATTACCCAGATGGGTTCTTTTGGTTCATCCGGGGTGTACGGAGACCTGACCGCCCTGGTCTTCACCTCCTCTATGGCCTCTTTGATGTCCTTAATGGCGAGAGAAATGGCGTCTCTCTTGTCCTGACTGTTCCTCATTGACCCCGCCTCCTCTGAAGGGCTTACTTCCTGTTTTCGGCCAGGTTTATCTTGGCTGACTGCTCTGTGGTTTTTATGAGAGTTGGTCTCAGAGTGGCCTTTGTCTCCTTCTGGGGACTGGTCTTCTTCCTCTGGTGTATTTTCTGTAGCCCGATGGGAGCTGTGGAGGCTCAGACCACCTTTGACCTCAGGCCCTGTGTGGTCCACGTCCTCTTCCTTATCGTAGCTGTCAGCTCGAGGGTATGGGGCAAACTCTGCCTCCTTCTCAGGACTGTCAGACTCTCCATCTGAGCGTTCATCATAGTGACGCAGGCGGGAGCCCACGGCCTCCTGCTGATGGTAGTCTCTGCTCCCTGCCCGGCCTTCAAAGAGCTGGAAGCCAGCCCTCTTCTGCTGGGAGGACTCAGGCCTATCTGCAGCTGGAGGACCAGAGGAGGGTGTGTCACAGATTTCCTCATATACGTGCTCAGAGAGCGAGTAGATGTCGTATGGCTCAGAGTACGCCTCGTCTGCCAGCCCAGCGTCTAAACTGTCTGACTTCAGAACAGCCAAGACCCCATCCTGTCCCAAGGGGGAGCTGATGGGCTGAGTGTAGACATAGTTGGAGTATCCAGCATTGACCATGTCCTCAGAGTCATCTGGTCTGTTGGGGTTCTGGATGTCAGGTAGGGGGTCCCGAGGAGGAGGCTGAGGAGGAAACTGAGGATGTGGACGGAGGTGTAGCTGTTCGGCCTCAGCGCTCTCAGTGTACCCCTCTGCTTCTGGTCGAAGCTGGACCCCATAGTTTCCTGTCTCGTCTTCAGCCTCTACCTGGCCCTCAGGATCCAGTGACATCATGACCAGGCCATCATCGCCTTCTGCGCGGTCTGTGTGTGTGTGAAAGCCACTCTCTGTGCTGGCTGAGCGAGCCAGCGCAGAGTCGTCCCGTTCATGCTCATCTTCACGGGTGTACATCTGTTTCTCCTGCTGCTGAGCTCGCTCTGCCTCCCTCTGCTGCCTCTGCCTGTGCCGCTGCTGCTGGACTCGGATCCGGGCCTCACTGTCGCCCTGTCTGCGGTACCGGGCCACTGCAGGTCTAGGGATGGGTCCGGGGGGCTGAGGGGGTGATGGTCCTCTCTGTTGGCCTGAATCTGGATCCTCCTGTGGGCGGCGTTGTTGTTGGGCTACGGCTCGACTGCCAGCACCTCCTGCAGCCAAAGCGTCACTGCGTCTGTAGCGCTTGTCCTGGTTGCTATGGTTACGGGACCGACTGTGGTTGTTTTGATAGTAGCGAGGGGGTGTGTCAGCCTCCTCTGTCACCTCCTGGCCAAGTTCGGGCTCCTGGGGGTTCATTGTGGACTGGTTGTTGGGGTTTGTCCGAGTCAGCCTGACGTTTTAACACGCATCATCAGCAGGAGCTGGAGTGAGGTCAGAGCAAAGGATTCTGGGAAAAGATAAAAAAAGATCTTAGTGAAAGAGATAATTGAGTTTAGAAGCCTAGACTAGAATAGAATAGAATAGAATAGAATAGAATAGAATAGAATAGGCTTGATTTTTTTGAATGATGTGTAAATTTGTCTGGAAACAATGGAAGAGTGTATAATCTGCTCCCCTGTATGGTAAACATGATAAAACCACTCCTGCAGGGTTGAAGAGAAAGGAGCAGCTCTTTGGTTTTGAAAGAGCACCCTCTATTGGTCGCTTGTGTGTAACTCAGCAGGAATCAGAAACTCATGATTCAATGCTTGTTTTTTTTTTTGTGTTTTTTTTTTTTTTACTTTTTCCCGAACCTTCTGGTTCCACTGCGCCACCCTCCAGAACTAAGATTACCTGCAGAGCACACTCAGAATCTGCTCATAGATCACTGGACTCTAACATCCATCTATGAGCCACAGACAATCAGGTTAGCAGGTCAGATTATGTAGGACCCAGCGTTTGAGTGGCTCCCCTCAGGACGCCGCCTTCACTGTCCCTGTTGGAGGACACAGAGGAGAAGAGTGACCTTTGTTCCCAGGGTTGTCTCAGACACCCACACCTCTTACCCACTGCAGACTCTTAAGTTGTCTCAGTCTAACAGGCTCTGCTTTTCCTGTTCCCTCAGTATTCATACAGGTCTAATCATTTCATTCCTGCTGTTCTTATCCTTCATGTCACTGAGCTCCACTTTTTAATATGTATCTTATAACTTATCATGTATTATTTGCCACCTGCACATAGCTCTGTATACAGGTCAGTCAGGAACACTCTGGTTAGAGATTTGAGCCATTTACTGTCAATGGAAATACAGTTAGAATCACGTAACAGCTCTGCTCTTCAGAGTAGTGATGTCCCGATCAGGCTTTCTGCCCCAGAGTCCGAGTCTAGGTAATTTGATTATTTTTGATTCAGTTTGGTGTACATTGTTGTTGTTTTTGTTGTTTGATTACCATATTTCCTAATAATCCACCATTAACAGATTATTTTTAACCAATTCTGTCACGTATTGTCATGAAAAAACTGAAAAATGGGGCAGTTTCAAACATCATTAAAGCTGAGTGAAACATTGCTAGTGTCAACATGCCAACTCCTCAGTAAGGAAAATCTCTATTGTCTGTCCCTGAAGTCACTAAAAGTCACTAGAGGACCCTTCTGTCTAATTTGCATAATGACCCATTTGCATGTAATTGTCATGGACTCTGTAGGAAAGAAAAATAAAGTGTGAGAGACAGAAATCAGGTAAAACACAACATCATAAATATGTTTAGAGCAACAATTTAACTTTCTTCTGTCCATTTTTTTCCATGTCTAAATTTCAAACCTCCTCCTTTATCAGGACTGGTGACCAGTAAAGGTGACCATAGTGTGACACGCACTTGCATGATTTCATCTGCTGGGAGTGAGGACTGTCTCTGTGTTTTGGATAGGGGAGGGGCTCATGATAGCACATACTGCTCATTGAGGAGAAAGAAACACATTTTAACCCCAGAGTTAAAGTGTGTGGCAAGAGTTGCCTTTAAAAAACTCTCCAGTCTGAGGGGGCTTTTATACATTACAGGGATGATCCCTGAAATGTATAAAAGCTGAGGTACTGCAGCCCATAGGACCTGCAGCATGACCACCTTGAGTCAGAGACTTCCTGTTTATGAGCTCTATACAGTCCTGGTGGGAGGGGATTAAAGCTACCCACTGACCTTTAACAAAGACAGGGAGAGACGTCATGCATCATCATCACAGGCTCTTTGTGATTGCACTCAAACACAATGTTTCTCAAAGTAAGAAGCATGGGAACAACAACAGAGGAGAGTTGAAACAAACACTGACATCCAAGGGCCTGCAAGTAGTGGTCTGCTCATCCTACAGCCCACAGCCAGCTCATCCTACAACCTGCTCATCCTACAGCCTGTTCATCCTACAGCCTGTTCATCCTACAGGCTGTTCATCCTACAGCCCACAGCCTGTTCATCCTACAGCCTGTTCATCCTACAGGCTGTTCATCCTACAGCCCACAGCCTGTTCATCCTACAGCCTGTTCATCCTACAGCCTGTTCATCCTACAGCCTGTTCATCCTACAGCCTGTTCAGCCTACAGGCTGTTCTGCCTACAGGCTGTTCTGCCTACAGGCTGTTCAGCCTACAGCCTGTTCATCCCACAGCCTGTTCATCCTACAGCCTGTTCATCCTACAGCCTGTTCATCCTACAGCCTGTTCATCCTACAGCCTGTTCATTCTACAGCCTGTTCATCCTTAAGGCTGTTCAGTCTACAACCTGTTCATTCTACAGCCTGTTCATCCTACATCCTGTTCATCCTACAGCCTGTTTATCCTACAACCTGTTCATTCTACAGCCTGTTCATCCTACAACCTGCTCAGCCTACGTCCAGTTCATCCCACAGCCTGTTCGTCCTACACTACAGGCTCAGACTACAGCCTTCAGCATGCTCAGCCTACAGATCCTACATCCTACCAGTGACACAGTGACCATGAGATAGAGGTGTGTGTGTGTGTGTGTGTGTGTGTGTGTGTGTGTGTGTGTGTGTGTGTGTGTGTGAGCTTTAAGGTTTGATTCCAAACATCTTTAATTCATCACACACACATGTCCACTCAGAGAGGAATCAACCAATCAGCATCCAGAGATACTTCAATGAGCTCTGCTGCAGAACCATCCTGACATGACCACACAAACACACACATACATACACACACACACACACACACACACTGTTTAATATGTTCTGGTTTAAACTCGAGCATTGTCTGAATTGACGAAGACAAGCATCAGTCCGGATCCGGGACTCGCAGAAACCTCAGACCACAGAGATCCGCAGTGACAAGAATCCGGACCGGACTGCGGCTCTGCACCTGCCGACAACAGGGCCTCTGTGCCTCACCCAGACCCCCCTCCAGCCCCCTCAGACCGGCACAAAGGCCCGTATATACCGCTGCAAGTCCAGGTCAGGTCCTGGTCTAGGGACTGAGTCCCGTTTCTGCTGGTCTCGTTAGTGCTGTGAGCGCATTGATGTTTTTATGAATCAGAAAAAAAAAAAGATTAGCACGGACGGTCCCGACCCTCCTCCGTTATCCACAGACCTGCAGCTACAGACCGCTCCCCCTAACCCGGACCGTGACGAAGACCAACCAATGGAAACAAAAACCTGAACCGAGTCAGGCCAGACCAGAACTCACCTTCATTCAGCTGCGAAGAGGCTGCAGGTCCGCCCCACCGCTGCCTCCGTCCTCCATCTTCCCTCTGAGTGTATACATGTGTGTGTGTGTTGCCCCTCCCTCTACACACAGAGAGAGAGAGAGAGAGAGAGAGAGAGAGAGAGAGAGAGAGAGAGTGCCAGCCTCCTGTATCAGCAGCTTGAACCGCTGAGGCGAGCTCTACATCAAAACACGCATCTAATGATGCCTGGTCTGATATCACAGGCTCCTTTAGGTTAAACATTCATTTTAAAAATACATTTTTCAAACTGTGGACGCTCAAGATGAAGATAATACGTTAGAAGCAAAAACACTCGATTGAGATAAAAAAAAAAAAAGTCAAAGAAAAGACTGAACTCTTTTTATATCTGTTTATATGTTTCTTCTGCTGCAGCTGATACACACCATGGAGGTCACATATTTAAGGGTTAAAAGTGGAATAAAAAGCTAAAGAGGATCACACAAGACCACCTCATCTCCACAGCTACACCTTAACAATAGAAATCTATTTACAAACCACTCCCTAAATCAGGGGTAGGCAACCTAGGGCAGGGATGCCATAGCTGGCAGCGAGGCTATTTATGTTGGCACCAAAGAATAATAGAATGAGACAGAGGACAAAGTGAAAAAAAAGTAAAAGAGATAATAAAACTGTTGTGTTGTATTCTAATTAACACAAGAAACTGAGCACACCATAAATGTTCTCATGTAAAAAGTTTAAAATCTCACAAATAACTTTAAATAATACATGTAAATGACTGACGTTACAAATGTGTGAATGTGTCTTGGTACGTCAGTCTGCTAGCTTGCATTCACATTTATTTAGCGGCAAAACAGTGTTAGCAAAGTATGCGAAACAAAGCAACACATTCAAACCTTTCTGTACTCTTAAAAACCAGGCAATGGAAGGAAGTTACACCATTTCTCACAGCAACACATGGAAAACCATTCAAGGAGAGTTTCTTATCGGCTGTCAATGATTTGATGAAAGAAATAAGTCTTGGCACTTTGGGCACGAGTGTATTTTAAAGTGGCACAAGTTATGGAAAAAGTTGCCTGCCCCTGCCCTAAATTCTCTACTATACCCTGAAAACCTGTTTACATGAGGTATTTAGTCTGTACTACTGAATACTGCTTTGAATTTAGTCTTTAGTACATACTGTGTACCAAGTTGAATGTAGTTTGTAGTATGTACTATGTAATGCTTTGAAATGACTTTGTAGGACGTAATGTTAACTACTTATTTGAATGTAGTCTGTAGTTTGTACTGTGTACTGCTTTGAGTGTAGTCTAAAGTCTGTGCTGTTTGTGTACTGCTTTAACCCTCAAATGGCCAAGCACATATAGATATTTATGAAAATTATTTAATTGCTATTTTTTAATGTATCTAGGCTATGATAACACACTTCCATGATTTTTTCCTAAAATTGATCTTTATTATCAATTTTACTCTCTGTATCCCTGGGGATATGTAGCCCATTTAGGGGTATGAATTTAAAATTTAACTTCTTTTTTTTTTAATGACATTTTTAACTTTTGTAACATATAAAAAAACAATTATTTAGCTCCCCTTCAGATCTAACACACAAATTTTTGAAAAAAGTTGGAAAAAAACAAAACAATTCAAAAGGTTTTACACATGTATCAAGCTGTGAGTCAATACTGAACTATACTAAACTATACTATATTATACTATACTAAACTATTCCGTACATTACTATACTATACTATACTATACTATACTATACTATACTAAACTATACTACACTAAACTATACTATACTTTACTATACTATACTATACTATACAATACTATACTTTACTAAACAATACAATACTATACTATACTATAGTTTACTATACTATACTATACTGCGCAATACCAAACTATACTATACTATACTATACTATACATGAAAAAAATAAGACTTGCCTCATAGTCACTGTCTTTTTTCCACGTAGGGCACCATTTTGAAATTTGATAGAAATTTTATCAATATATTTAACCCCACCCACCCACCCACCCACACACACACACACACACACACACACACACACACACACACACACACACACACACACACACACACACACACACACACACACACACACACACAACCTGCCAGATGTCTGTATCTCCCATGAATACAAAAACCATTTAAGGGTTAAATGTAGTCTAAAGAATGTAGTGTAAGTGTACTACTTTAAATGTAGACTGAAGTATGTACTGTATATTGCATAATGCTCTGAATGGAGACCTTGGTATGTTATGTGTACTGCTTTGAATGTAATCTGTGTTGTGTGGTGTGTGCTTTGAATGTAGTTTTTTGTATGTTCTGTGAGTGTACTGCTTTAAAAGTAGTTTGTAGTATGTAGTGTACTGCATTGCTTGGAATGTAGTCTAGTGCAGCAGGAGCCTTTTTGATAAACAGAGCAGTCAGTTAAAATGTTACAGCTCTTATTATAGCATTAAGAGAAATAAAGCCAGTAGATGAATACATGTTGATCCCAGGTGAGTTTATTGAGTGGGTGAGCACACAATGAGACATTAACAGAGAAATCATTTTCATCTAAAATAAATATACATGGACAGACCTTGTCCCACCTTCTGGAGAAGTCATGCTCAGGGTAGGGAACTAAGATATCCTACTCGTCCTCCAATCTTAAAGACACGCTGTGGTCATTTCTTCACCCCACAGTAGCCTCAGCTACAGGACGTGAAAACAGCTTCTGAGTTTCCTGACCTGAGCAAGACGTCTCAGGAAGACGGTCCCAATAAGGTCCATGAGGCCCTACGGATCATGTTTAAGACGAAGCCTCCACTGAAGAGAAACAGACTGACAGGAGCTACATCTGCCTTCATACAGCTGCATAGATAGTCTGTGTCAAAGGTCAAATCTCCCACCATACATCTGTGAAAACCCATTGTTATCAACACACCTGCTCAAAACACACTCATCATAAAGAGAGGTCAAAGTCTGTAACAGTCTAAAAATGTGCAGTACTGAAGGCTACTAGCAGCCTGTTGAGCCCAATCAAGAGCCCCACCTATAAAGAGGCAACCAGCCAATCAGAGGTAGCCACAGGTCTCAGGAGCAGTGCGCACTGATGTTACCTGGTTTACCTGGCTCACCCTAATCCCCCTGCAGTGACTTCCTGTCTCCCCCTCCCCTTGCAGGGTCCATCTCCAGCTCTGTGTCTCTCTTTTACTGCAATGCATCGTGAATCCTCTGAGTTAGGCTGGTTAAACCGTGAATCTTTAAATGATGATTGGGCACCATTATCAACACCTGATCAGGCGAACGCTATGATTGGTCCAGGTGTGCACGTGTCATATATGACACGTGCTGTGCACTAGTTTCTACATGAGTTCCTACATCAGACTGAGAAATGAGGATCATCCAGTTCATAGTGTCGATGCACCTAAACAGCTGGACTCCCAGGCCAGTCGCCAGTCTTTGAGGGGGTCAGTCCAAGTCCGGTCAGAGTCCATGTCACCACCCAGGACAGACCAACAGGAGGCTAACATGCTAAGCTTAAGGTGAGATGGAGTTGGAGTGGATAAAAAGATAAATGTTACTGTGAACACAAATACATGCAGCTCACTGACCTTTGACCTTTGTGATGTCACTTCTTTATTTATACAGGTTAGTGACAGAAAGCTACTGTTAGCCTGTTGCTTAACCAGAGAGGGACAGAAGGGGGTGTGTAACCATAGCAACCAGCATTATGATGAGACAGTGCTGCTCAGTGGACACCTGTGCTCACCTGTGCTCACCTGGAGCAGAGTAACAGCAGCACGTAGCACCAGAGAGTCAAACAGGACTGAGAGCTAACTCCTCTGTCAGAGGCAGCTACTACCAGTTAGCACTGAGCTACATAGTTAGCATTTACTGAACATAATAAAGCGCAAACAAAGAGTTAAATATGTGACGTTCTTCAGAGGGGGAGGAGCCTGTCATGGTCTGAGACACCTTGGCAGGTACGAGCAGAGACGAGGCTCACTCAGGGACAAACCGTTATTGGTTCAGTTTGCTTTGTTTAACTCTGAATGAGTTTTTAATAAATATGAACTCATCCTCAGATCTACTGTTCCCAGCCAATCAGAGCAGAGGGTTCTCAGGAGGGAATAGCCAATCAGAGCAGAGGGTTCTCAGGAGGGAACAGTGAAAAATCAATCTGTGTTATTGATTTCTGATAAACACTGGAAGTATGTTTGTGATAGTTAATCATGGTGACTTTGTTTATATTTCTATAGATCTTCATATTTCTGTTCATCTCTAAAAATAAAATCTCATTTCTCTAACACCATGTCTGGGTTCAGCACACTCTCTCCTCCTCCTGCTGCTGCCGAACCTTTGAACAGAGCAAGCAGAGACGGAAACACAGGAGGTTAGACCTGAGACACCTGCAACACAGTCTGACTCAGGTCTCCTCCCTGAAGGGGTCCAGGCTCGGGTGAAGCTTCAGGGGTCCACATGTTTCCAGGAAGACTAGACCAGAACTCATCCTCTGTACCTCTGAAATGATGCCGGGATCCAGGACTGATCCAGGACTGATCCAGGACTGATCCAGGACTGATCCAGGACTTCTACTGAGAGTACTAGGAGTTAGAGTGAGTTCTACCAAGGGTTGGCTGAGCCCAGATCTGTGCCTGAAGGTGTCAGTACAGATGTGTTCCCATCCTCTCAGGGCTTCTGGACCATGACGGTGTCCAACCACTTCCTGTAGGACAGGGCAAAGCGTCTCTGCTCAGGGGGACAGCAGCTGTCCAGCACGGCCCTCACAAAGGCGTACTCGGAGGGCAGGGATGAGGGGGCGGGCAGGTGGACCCCTCTTTTCAGCCGTTTACTGCCCCGAGGGTCCGGGACAGACGCCCCCTCCACCTCCATGGCTTCAGAGTGACTCTGTCCATTCACACACTCCTCCCCACGGCCCGCACAGCTCCCAGTCTCCCCCTTCTGAAGCCCCGCCTCTTCGTCACTCAGCACAACCGACTCACCGTCGCCACCATGGAGCCGCTGGTCCCGCCTCCACTGCTGCCACAGGAAGAACACGTGACGCCTGAGAACAGAGAGCAAGGTGGAACATTCAGGAGTGGAACCAGCTCTGCACACATACACCATGATGTGTCAATACACTCCATTTACCACTGCATGGTCCGAGAACCACTACAAGGTCCCAGAACCACTGCTATGTGATGTAGATAATAATACAGATGGAGATGCAGGATCATCTAAACAAAGGATCCCCATTGGGATGAGAAAATGAGAAAGCATGCCTTCAAAACACAGCAAAGCAGGACAGATACTGATCTGGTGTGTGTACGGTGTGACATGGCATGTCAGCAAACACCAAGAGTATCACGATGGAGCCCAACAAGTGATCTGAAGCTTGGCTGAGCTTCACCAGAAATGGTTGTGACCCTGACACTCATCCAGGTGGAGAGGTACTGTCCACAACTATCCCCCTCCAAGGGTGTAGGAGTAACCAGCTCCCTGCAAGAGGGCAGACTTCCTCCCACTTTTTCCACAAAATGTTTATTTTACTGATGGACTTCAAGAAAACCAAAAAGAGCATTCTACTTATCATTCATAGGGATGGGCACTGATTAACTTGTTGATAGCAATGCCCTTATCGATTCAGCTTATCAATCATGGATCCTAGGTCTCTGGACTTCAATAAATAAATAAATAAATAAAAATAAGTACTTTTAGTATGTTCGGTGTTATATGTTATTGACATATAACACCAGATCAGTAGGCCATCTAGCGTCTGCTTTGAGATGTAGTTATGAAGTTAGTTATGACCCTGCAGTAACTTTTCTTCTGTCTTCCTGTCTGGAAACATTTACCTGTTAGTGTTTTGACATTTTGAGTTTCCAGTATTGTTCACAAAAACTAGCAGTGAAATGTTTCTGTGATGAAAGATAAAATTCTGCTTTAAAACTTAAGTTTTATCAATGTATGCTAACCACTAGCATATCAATGCAACTTCCTACACACATTAGCATCAAGCTAGCCACAGTTTCTCTATCATTGTTAGGAGATTTATTACATGTTGAATGTGACAGTGCTTCTAAGGTAAAACTCACAGCAGAAAATCCTGAATCAGATTTCTTTGGAAGCTGTATCTGCTAAGCTAAGCTAGCTGGGGGAGAATAGAGGACGCATGGTATAGACGAGGTATAGTCAGGCTGTTCCCAAGTCATTCAAGTGAAGAGAGCAGCCAGCAGCAGCAGGCCCACAGGTTGAAAGAGAAGGCAGCGGCAGTGCTTCATTTAGGGGGCATATGCTTACAATGCAGCTTGGAAAATAAAAAACTTAAAGGGGACATATCATGCTTGTTTCTCCTTTTCATTATGCCAGACTAGGATGCCTGTAAAGCATTTCTGCCCTCAGTACAAGTCATTTAGTTCCTTCATTGCCCCACAATAGCGTTCTCAATATCCTCATTTTAGGCCATTCTGAAGATCTCGTTGAAACGCTCTGTTGGAGAATGACCTCCAGTAACCTCGCAACGTCACAGCCCTTGGTGCTCTGATTGGTCAGTTCTATCAGAGGGGCGGAGGGGGTAGAGGAAGTATTCAAAAAATCGCCATATTGGATGGAGCAGACCGAGTGAGTTTGCTGTTTGCCAAAACTTCACCGTAAGGCATTGATAGCACTAATAAAATGGCAGAGTGTAGGATACGTCCTTTTGTATTGGACCCCGAGTCAGACCCAGACGGTTCTGCAGCTCAGGAGGAAGAAAATCCACCTGGACACAGATCATCTCAGGACGCTTCAGTGTGGTGAGTCAAACCGGTACTGTAACATGTTTAGTTTATACGTTTATACTCGGCTCTTGGTGGGTGTATCCCTCGGTGGCGGTTGTGTGACTAACTGACATCACAGAGGAGGAGCTGCTTTATCAGATTACTCCAATAAAAAGAAAGGATCCTCGTGTTGTCACGACGGTTGAAATCTCGCGCCCAACTGGCAATGACGTATTTTCAGAGCCATCAAATTTCGTTCCAGGATATCAGAAAAAATACAATATCTCATTTTTTGAAAATTCAGGGGCTGTAAGGTCTTGTTTCAAATTTATTATATTATATGTAAGTATTAAATCAGGGATCAGCATGATATGTCCCTTTTAAGAATCATCTGTTTGGAAATGAGATCACCTACACGTGCCAATTGAGTTGATGTTCTTAAACAATTAATCGAGCAGCCCTATTTATGCTTGACATAACTCAAGGTTTGCGTGGCTTCATGCAGATGAATGTTATCTTTTTAGCAGCCTCGGCTCCTCACGCGGTCCTTTTTAAGCCCAAAATCTCTGACTTCTGCACGAGACGTGCAGGAGCTCCTAGAGTCTGAAGTATGAAAATCCAGTCACTGAGTTCATCCATCACTCAGAGACCACTGTTGTGAATGTGTGATGAAGAATTCCTGGTGTGAAATTGCATCCAAACTCAGCAAAGAGAAATTGGTGAGAAAAATGTTGTAAACCGTGTAAACAACCTCTTCTCCTGTAGTTTAGAACTGTGGTAGGTGTGTGTTTGTGACACACTGCCCCCTGTAGTTTGGTAATGGACGCTGTGCAGGATGTTAAATAGAATAAAAGCCATGTAGGTTCTCTCGTGTTTATGCTGTGTGTCTCACTTCTCTGTGTCAAGTTTGTACAGAAAACATAACCCTACCCTCAATGTCCCTGAGGTGATGGTTGGTCACCTGAGGTCTTACCTGTGGCTCCACAGAGCCTCATGTCCGGGGAAACACTGGATCAGGTCCGAGATCAGCTCCATCTCCTGGTGAAAGAGCTGCAGGACAGTGATGAAGTTGAGCTGCCGCTCCTCCTCATCCTCCCCTCCCTCCCCCCCTGACAGCTCTCCATTAGCATGGCTGTGTAAGCAGAGAGGGGGGCTACTGGGAGCTGGGCTGCTCCTGTGCTGGGGAGAACTGGTGTTGGAGGCTGCAGACTGAGAGAGCTCAGAGACCAGCTCCTTCAAGAGGAACTGACGATAGTGGAAACCGCTGTGATCTGACACGTGCATGGACACCCAGAGACGCATGGAGGACAGCTCATCGTGGTACACCTGGGGGGGGGGCAAAAACCCGTCAGTTTAAAAAAAAAAAAAAAACAGCTGAGGGGAGGAACACCACAAATTCTTTAAAAGAGGACTTTCTAGAATAGACTCTACTCCACGTGTTTGAAGGAAGAAGCATGAGTACAAACCCCAAAACATAATCCCAACCGTGAAACATGGGGGTGTTTTTGTTTTTTTGTTTTTTTCTGCAAAGGGGACAGGACCACCATAGTTGACAGGCAATTAACCTCAAGTTGATCGCACACTTTTTTATCTTTTCCAAATGTACCTCACAGGGATCATTCTCAAGTCTTTAAACTTAAAAGCCTGTTTTTTTTTAGGCAGCTCAACACAAAGTGATAGAGCTCATGCAACACAACAACAGACCCATGGTCCAACAAGAACTTTTGGTTAGAAAACAAAGGTAATTCCCTGAACACCTTACACTTTAAAAAATTATCTCACAGTGTATCTCTCTGCAGCCCCAGTATGGTGGCCAGCAAGTGTTTTTTGTGGTTTTTTTCATTTTTTTCATAGTTAAAGTGTACCTGGGATATAATTACAGACCTCTCTGTTCTTTGTCAGTGGGAAAACTTAAAATCTGGTGCAACAAATACTTATTTCCCCCACTCAACATACGTGTGTTTGTGTGTGTGTGTGTGTGTGTGTGTGTGTGTGTGTGTGTGTGTGTGTGATGGTGCTGGGACCTTGATGTTGCCGCTGGCCATGTGTTGCAGCACCCAGATGCGGTGGGACCAGGCGTTGTAGTTGCTCGGGTAACGACACGCAGCATCAGAGCACACCTTCATCTCCTGGTGAAGAGTCCGAGCTAGGTGATCGTTGAGCTGCTGGCGTTCATCCACGTCAACCTGCTCCACTTCACCCCCCTGCCGCTGCTGCTTTCTGAGGCGACCCCCAGCCCAGGACTGACCCAAGACCTGCTTCAGCACCCAGCGCCTGGACACAGAAAACAACATCAAGCTTCAATCCTTCCAAAGGAGCAGGTAAATAAAAACACGGAGAACCCACACGGGACCTGGGGGGTATTCCACGAAGCTGGCTTAGCTCAAAGCCTGGCTTATTTGGGTTAGCCTCGCTAACTTTAGCGAGAGTTGGGTTCCACAAACGAGGCTTAGGGCTAGCGTGGCTTGGTAACCATGGTAAATTAGCCAGTGCGACTAGCCTGGTCCTGGTCAGGCTAAACATCAGGCTTACCTTTGCTGCGTCTCAGAGAAGGTCAGACCGGCTTCTAAAAGACGCCTTGTGAACTGCAGGTGTCACATTAAATTAATCTATACCTGTAATATTTGATGTTCTTGTTCAGAAACATAAACTGAGACCTTTAGGTAACTTTTCTGACACCTGCTTAAAACCCAAAAAGTCAGAAGGATCGTGAGGCTCCGCTTTCATGGTCCGTATTCATACTGAAAATCAAGATCAAGCGAGCTTTTGTCCTTCAGGTCCACGGGAGGTTTCCATCCTCCCTGAGCTCGCAGGACACCTGGGTGATCATTGGACAGGTGAACCGCCCCAGTTATACTAGACTGGAATAACCGTGAGTCAAGACATGTCAGATACTAGACTGTCCGTTCACTATGCAGGAAAATCAGTGGCTGAGAGGTTAGAGAATAGGGCACAGACGCATGATTATCTATGCTTTACTTGCGGCGTGGGTTCGATCCCACCAGTGGTAACTATTTGAAATTATCTGATTTTCTTTCTTCTGTCACCCTCAGTGTACAGTCAACATATAACAGAATAAAGGCACAAATTGTCTTATGATATAAAAGGTGACAACAGCCACAATTTTCCATAGAAATACCCTCCTTTACCAGCGGTCTGTTCTGATCATGATGATAACGTAAAGGTGATTCCACATGGTGAGATAACTTTTTGTCTTCCTCCTTATTTAAATATAGAGCACTGTACCACTGACACATCTCATTTGACAGCTGAATAATCTCTAATAAAAAAAAAAAAAAACATCTCATCTACATGTCTTTTTCTGCTGTTTTAGTCAGTGTTTGATGAAACATCACCCCATGAAGTATATAGGCCTATATATATGAACAGCTTCAATTTAATCAAGACCAATCTCCTCTGGGCCACAGCAGTGTGAGGAGCTTCAGAGTGAGAAGAAAAAGGGTCATCAAACTCAGCAGAAACAGTCAGTGTTGATTTGACACATAAGCATGATATTCTTGACCCAGCAGCGTCTCTGGCTTTATTAATTGCCACCATGTTACCCTTTTATGTGATTTTCACTTTGTAGTCATCATACGACTCCATGAGGAGTTTTTTCTCCGCTGAGAGAAACGTCTCCGCTCTCGGTTTTGACATGATTTGGTCATTTCGACAATCGACACATCTGGGCTTTTTTCTAACGCGGACGCACGCTTAGCCGCAGCTTGGACTAGCCTGGCTTGAATAAGCGTCTCTGAAAATCAGCTGAGCTTCGTTAGTGGAACGAGTTGCAGCTAAGATTAAAGTGGCAGCTTATTCAAGCCACGCTTACCGGCGATAGCCCAGCCTTCTTTAGCCAGCTTCGTGGAATACCCCCCTGGTCTGAGGGGGTCCACCCTGAAGGAGAGGGGACAGCAACATGTCATCTCATCAGAGTGGGTTTTAATAAAGGTGCTGATACAAAAGCGCTCAACCACATCTACACATCACACACAACACAGACGGGTCTTTATCCAGACCGCACCAAATCCATTTCAGGGATCAGACCAGGGATCACCAGGAGCTCTCACAACTAGGCCTGTCACGATAGCAAATTTTGCTAGACGATAATTTTCCAAAATATTATTGCCGATAAACGATATGATTGTCAATATTATTTTGATTTTTTATTCATTTTTTCATTGATGTAAATATGATAAATGGGATAATAAAGTGAGTACACCACATCAAAAGCAAGAAACTTTAATTTCTTAAGCGTATTTAACTGTAATTAAAAGGTCAGGATCTTTTAAATAAAATAAATTAAACAAAAAATATAATAAATTTAACAAACAAGAAAGAAAGAAAAAATACAATGAAATGGACTCTCTTTTAGAAAAAAATACATGTCAATGAAAATAATTAATACTAATCAAAAACAATAAAACATAGACCCTGTCTCTAAAGAAAAACAAAACTCCAAAAAATAACAACAATAAAAACTCTAGCCTAAATAAAAGGGAGTTTATACAGTTCCTGAATTGTTTGTAACATGTACTTTTTCCCAGTCAATCCGTACTGTCTGTCAAACATTTTGAACATTTCTGGCTTTCAACCGTATTGAAGGGCTGCATTTCTTTGGCATGTAGCTGTCTTTGAGCGCCCACCATTTGGCGCTTTTATTTCTATTTACTTTGCAGACCAAAAGCCTCAGTAAGAGCAGATTGTCAAAGAACAAGGCTGCGCTGCTCCTCCCCTTCTTCTTCTTCGTCGCCACTATTTTCAAACAAATGCGACATATCAGCTCGTTGGTGTTCATGAGCTCACACTTTGTTCATTCTGATAAAAAACAAAATGTTCCCACACTGGGACTGTGGCAGGCGGCTTAAGAACAGTATCTTTCGTGCCATCACTCATATTAGCATGTGTTTCCTCCTTACCCCTCAGGACGCTCGCTTCAGCTCTCTCCATGTGTAGGCGCGAGCGTACTTCACCCCAAAGATCCCATTTTTGACAGATGCTCACTCCGCTCTAAATCCGCTAAATCCGCTATAGAACCTATGCACCCTGATGTTAGGAAAGATAGACGTAGTGAGCCATCTTCTCATTCAGCCTCTTTCGTGGAAAGAGAGGAGGAAAACAAACATGCATGCACCTGTCAGTTTACAGAGGCTGGCAAACTTACCGAGGACGTTTTTATTTCTCGTTCGGTTAAGTGATTTATTGATTATCATGACAGGCCTACTCACAAGGAACTCATGTAACACCTCAGTAGCTGAAAAAGATCAAAAATAAAAACCAAATCTGAGACTTCTGGTCAGTCTTACCTGTGGATCCAGGTCTCTGGGCTCTTAGGGAACTTAGTGAGGGCCAGCTGTCCCAGATACAGGTCTTTTTCTGGGTTAAGAACTCCAGACTGTAACAGCTCCTTTCTGTAGGACAACAAGACCTGAGTGATAAGCCCACAGACTGTATGTTCAATACCCACACACACACACACACACACACACACACACACACACACACACACACACACACACACAGGCCCACAGCTGGCGGGTGTGGCAGGTGTTGAGGCTGCTCTTACCTGACATTCCATGCTGTGGTGAAGTCTGGGTTGAGCAGCAGCACGGTGCAGGTGATGTCCACTAAGGCTGGGGACACAAACATCAGAGAGCAGCTGTTAGACCTGAGCCCACATGCCAACAGAGGCCTGTGTGACAGACGCTGAGTGGGAATCTTCTGTCTGAGAGCAGGCTGACAGGAAGCTACAACAACACACAGCAGCATGTCACCACCCTCACCCTCTCGGTCCAGCCAGTATTTGCGCTGGCGGTAGAGCAGCAGCTTGTTGTGGACGTATGGCAGCAGGAACTTGACACACCAGCTCTCCAAACCCAGCTTGTTCTCCACCAACACGATGGGACTACGGTTATATCGAGCCTCAGGACACGGGATCACCCCAATCTCATCTCTGAGGAGGGTAAACAGACAGGTCCATGGTGAGGTGGACTAAAAGACTCTTTAGGGGATTAAAGGCAGATGTTAAGAGAGAGCTCCGTTCTTGAATGCCTAAGTACAGTGCAATGTTCAGCTATCTGGTCTCTGGGAGTCAGATTTTAACAGCCTGCGCTATATTATCTATGTCCACTGCCTGTTGTACTGATTCAATAGCACAGGAGGAAGAAAAAAATGGTGGTGATGTGTGTAAAATTCGCGGGTTTACATCACTGTGTATGTTTGAGTGTATTGTATTTAAGCGCGTGTCTGTGTGCGTATTTGTGCAGGGTGCTGCTGAAGTGTCTGTGCGCTTGAAGGATTTTAAAATAACTTAATGTGCTTAAACATCAATTTTCACTGCTTGGCTTGGAAGTTTTGTGCAGCACCACCAGAAAAATAAAATAAATAAATAAAAACAGAAATCAGCGCCAATGGCTTGCAGACTGGACGCAGCTACAGACCGGTAACATAGCCTACAAGTTACAGACTGATTACAGCGGTTATCGTGTCATCTGTGCGCTCAGTGTATCTGTTTTATGTGTATTAGCGCTCACTGTATAATGTTTTCTGGGAATAAGTGCTCAGTGTATCGTCTTTTATGTGTATCTGCGCTCAGTGTATCGGGTTTTTATGTATCAGCGCTTAGTGTATCGGGTTTTTGTGGATTTGTGCTTAGTGTATCATATTCGCGCCGTATCAGCGTCTGTTTGATCCAGCAGCTGATCTCGACAGGACACCGGTCTGTG